>NC_133325.1:422055893-422273125 GCF_042186555.1 Aquarana catesbeiana | reverse complement strand
AGACAGCATACTGAAGTTTAGACTACAAAAACTCTATGAAACTTTTGGGCCAGGTATGAAGACACTCTACCATAGAGATCAATAATTTTAATACGGTTCTGGTAGTATTGTGGTTTTATACCTCAATGAAAATCGTTTTTTGTTGCAATGAGATGTTTAGCATATATCCTCTGTCAGAATGGAGATCTGCCTTGTTTAGACAGATCTCCGTTCTGTGTCTCTGCCTGCCGATCGGCAGATGCTGGCGGACGTCCAGTGCCCGGCACCCGCAGATTGGCTTCTGCTGTGAGTAATCACAGCAGAAGCGGGCCGCCGGTGGCATGCACGTGCTCCCTAGGCAGAAGTGCAGAATCGCGCAGTATATGTATATGTGTAAATATATGTATAAGTCGTTCCGAGTATAAGTTGAGGCCCTAATTTACCACAAAAAAATGGGAAAAACTTATTGACCCGAGTATAAGACGAGGGAGAGAAATGCACAGCTACTGTAAGTGGAAAAGAGGGTCAACAATGCCCATTTGCATGCCTCACTGTGCCCATTTGCAAGCATAGGTCCCCCGAACTTCAAACTCGGTAGTTAAGTGTTCCTAGATGCCCCCCTAGCTGCAGCCAAAATTTGGGGTCTCTGAACCCAAAGTGTCCCGAAATGACATTGCTGCAGATGGACACAGTTGACCGACTTTGGGGCCCCGTATCTTGGGGCCACTTAGTGCTAGGGACCCCAAATGTGGTGTGCAAACCCAGTGGAACTAGCACCATAAAATATCCAAAGCTGGGATTTCTAGCACCAAGTGGCCCCAAGATACAATATCGGTTCATAAAATGTCAAGCACTTTTCTGCAGCAGAGAATGACATTTTCCGAACCTATTTTGGGGCCCATATCTCGGGTCACTTGGTGCTAGGAACCCCAGCTTTGGATATGTTATGGTACCAGGTCCAATAGGTTTGCACACCAAATTTGAGGTTCCTAGCACCAAGTGGCCCTGAGATACGAGGCCACAAATTCAGTTCAGAAAATGAAATTTTTTGCTGCAGAAAAGTGCTTGACTCGAGTATAAGTCGAGGGGGGCACTTTCAGCACAAAAAAGTGCTGAAAACTCGACGTGTGTATGTACATACATACATACATACATACATACATACAGTTCCCTGTCCTGGTAATTGTCGCCCAGGTTGAGGGGCTCCAGGGGTATTTAATATGGAGGAATCTGTTTTATCAGTAAAATTCAGTTGGGGACCTGGAGCCCGGAGATTCCATAGCGTTATGGGTGGGATGGAATCTCCAATCCTGGGACCGGGTTTTGGGAACAGCTAGGAGTCTGGCTGGTTGATTGAGCAGTGGGTCCTGGGCTTATAGCAGAGTCAGGACTAGGGTTCTGGGCTCCACCCTCCCGAGGAGTCCAGGCAAGCAAGGAGAAGCATGCATGTCTGCATGCTATAGTCAGAGGGCCCAAAGCTGTGGGCTGAGCAGCAAGGAAGCTGAAAAGAGGTACAGTAGTTGTACGGGAACTCTGTTATATGGCCAAGAGGGCTGAGAAAGCCTAAACGGCAGTACTGCTGAGGAGAGCCAGGTGGCTTGGTGTTTTTTCGTTTATTATTACATTACTGATGTATCAAATTTGAAACCCCCTGCATTGGAATACTCAATGGACATTTTCTTTCTTTAATAAAAGTGGGCCAACAAGCCCTTAAATGGCATGACTGGCATGGACTCTGCTCACTGGTGTGCTCTACACAGAAGCTAAAGAACCCCCAATATTACAAGTGGTGGAGAATGCGGGCATAACTGAAGATCCTCGCATATACCAGTGAGCTATTGCCAGAAACTACCTGTGCTCTGCAGCAGGTGGTGTACCTGGAAGGGAGAGGCCCCTTAAAGAGACAGTGCTCCTGTTGTTGTTCTGTGCAGTGAAGTAACTGAGTATGGAGAGTCCACCAGCGTTTGAATCTGCGGTGGATTGGTGCAAGTGGCAACTGGCAGGAATGGACCAAGCTAAAGTGGAAGGCAAGCCAACCTTCGATACAAAGAGAGAGCTGCTGGATGTCCATACCCGGGAGAGGGGTGTTGTTGCCCCTGGCAATGCTGCTGTAGTTAAACCATCAGCTGTTGCAAAAAGTGTGAAAGTGACACAGCTTGTGACAGGGTCCAACGGAGGGAAGCCTGTGTTATGTGCCAGAAGAGAGGCTGGCCAAAGGCCAGGACTGAGAGTGATGGCCCATAGCAACACAGAGGAGGCAGTCGGGCTGTCTGTGGACCATGGGGTGTGCCTGCCAAGGGTCGTGGCAAACGGCTTCCAGAGGAGCCAAAATGTTCGAGAGATCCAGCAAAGCTCTGCTGGTAGAGTGCACTCTCCCATGGCAATGAGAGTGGAAGTTCTGCCTGGAGGGAGGAGCTGCAGGAGAGATTTGGCTTAATGTTCCCACAAAGAGGCCTGTGCGTTTTTGTCAGCTGGGAGTCGCCAGGAGAGAAGCACCCTGGGGAAAAAGTCATCCAGTACCAGGCCTGGAATGTGGCCAGCTGGTGCATGGTATATTTTCTAGGCATTCGTTTTCGTCCAAATGTCAGGTATTTTCATTATCGTTTTAACAAACGATAACGAAAGTGCAGAATCTGAAAACAAAAATCTGACCTAAACAAATGCTTTATTTCCGTTTTTGTTGCTACAACAGTTTGATATAGATAGGAGATTCGACAGGATGATGACAATAACAATCTGTGTTCATCAAACCTGTGGTCGAATGTGCCTAACCTTAGCTCTATTAGTCCAAGATTATTCTACATAGAGAAAAGATTCGACGTAGGGGAGAAAAGATAAATAAAAATGATGATGATGATGATGATGATGATGACGATGAATGTTATTGGCTGATTGTAACCAAAGAGGAGGAGCAGTAAAATAGCTAGAACTAAGTACACACTTACTTTGGCTTATGGTGTCTGTTGAAAGTTCTAAGAAGATTCAACGGAGCAGGTAAACTATACGGCGTCAAACAGTTTAGCTGCTCCATCGAATCTTCTTTGAACATTCGACAGACACCATAAGCCTTCAATGACAGATTCGACCTTAATTTGGATTTTCGGACGAATACAATTTTTAATGAAAAACAAAATAAATAACGAATTTCGGGAGTAACTAAATGTATTTTTCGGACGAAAACGAAATTCCGAAACAAAATATTTCAGTGTGCACATGTCTCTTGCCCTAGATTATGGAATATGGCTGGAGATAATATTGCTGAGCAAAAGTTTCATTTGCAGGCACAGATTCCTGTGAAAACATGTCACCCCTAGCAACAAGAAGTTTCCTGTTGTGTCGGCAGGGGGTGCTAAACAGTGGGAGATGCCTGCTATAGTTTTATCCCGTAGCCACCAGGGGGAGTTGACCAGTAAAAGTGCAGCAGAGGATTGGTTCATAAGACAACGTACTCAAATGAAGATGGTGACCCCTGCTACTGCGGTGGGTAAGACTGTCTTTAATGAAATGATGATGGATGGAACTGCTGATTTCATGTATAAAAGGCCTAGTTACGAGACTGTCGATAATGTGAGAATGACCCCAGTTAGTGGGGCCACTGAATGTTCGCTTGAGAATGACTTTTCCCTACCCAGTGGGAATGAAGGGGTTAAGGTTCAAACAGATCCTGTGTTGATGACTAAAGGTGTTGTGTCTAATGTCTGCCAGCCTCAAGTTGCAGTGGGCTAGGACATCCTGCAAGAGCTAAAAATGCTATAAGTGTGATCGTTAATGAAAGTCTGCTGTTATTGGGAAAACTCCAGGTTCTTTCAGAGCAAAAGCTGTTATCACAAATGGGCCATTGCCTGTAGCAACCGGTGGTAAGACAGCACAGTTGTCCCCAGAAATCTCCAGGGAACTTCATGTATTGGAGTTGGAGGTTGCCCTGGGCAACTGCGATGTCACTCTGGTGGGACAGGGTGGAACTGTACCGTGTAATGGTAATGTGTTAGTGCAAGCTGCTAGTACTAAAAAATGTGCAGGTAAATGGTGGGTTAACACAACCTGTGAAAAATGCAAAGGTGTGTGAAGCTTATGAAGCGCCGCCCAAGCAAGGTGGTGGTTTTGGTGTATTGCAACCTGTTGTGCTAAAACATGTGTTACTGAAGTCTGCCATGATTTGATTTGAATCTGCAACTAAGCCCGTCTGTTCTAATGTGTCTCCTTGAGTGAGTGGATCAGTGCTGAGGAATGTCGGTGAAGGAAGCACGGCTACAATGGATTGGGATAGTTGGGGTAAAAATCTAAGGTCCATGATAGATGAGGCTATCATGCACAAAAATAAGATGGACAAAGTTTCTGCTGTGCCAGCAGGAGGGATGGCAGGATGGCTTATACCTGAGGGAGCGGTGGCTGCTGCAGGGGTTAACCCTTGTGAGAAATATAGACCATATAAGGGCGAGCACACAGCAGACACTTGGTCCATAACCTACAAAAATAATGCTGACATGGCGTGTCAAAGTGACGTCACTGGGAATGTGAAGCAGTTCATTGGGGTTGAACCTAAGAAGTTGGATATGAGTGGAGCACCAGGCTGTGGTTGTCTCCAGCCGAGAAAAGGGTCCACTAAACCTTGCAACCTCTCACGTCAAAGCAAGTGAGTCTGTCTGCAATCCCAGTATCAGGAGAGTCCCCAGGAAGGACTTGGTCTGGAACCAAGGGTTTGGTTTCTAACAAAAGTATTAAAGGAGATTCTTAAGCTTTGGGATGTACAACCAGTCTATACTTGTGGTACAGCACAAAGGAAGTCAAGACAGAAATTGTTTGACTGTATTACTAGTGTAAAAAGTCACCTCTAGGTATACTAATGGGTTACTTCCTGTACAAAAGATATATGGGAGAGGGCTTTAAAAAAAAAAGTGTCTGAGGTTTCACCACCTAACAGCCAGGTAGAAGGCATTTCTGCTGCTATGGTCCAAGGTAATACTGGTCAGTTGTCGGTGAGGGGCGTGTATGCTGTACCAGTGGAAAAATCACATGAGATGGAAGGGCCAAGTGTGGGACCCGAAAGCAGCAGAGATCCTGACTGGGGCTCAACCGAAGGTGGTTAAAGAGACTTGGGTCCCCGGTCCAATGTTTGGTTTAGGTGACAAACCTAATAACGTCCCCGAGATAAGGGAACACGTAAGAAGTGCGGTAAAAATCGTATGTGGATCAGACGAGAGCTGGTCTGTTCAGGTGGATAAAAATACAGATGGCATCAGAACAGGTCAAGTGTAGGACAGCTACCTGCAGAATGGGTGAACCCAGGGGAGGTGATGTCCTTTGCGGTTCCCATGGGTGGTGGCGGCCCTCCGGTATGTGTGCCCTTTGCAGACTCTTTCCTAGCAAATGCTGGAAAAAAGGCATTGGTGACCTGGGCAACATTGAGAGGTGTAATGTTGGTTTGAATATGTCTGTCAATGATGAACCAAATAATTTGTTAAAGGTACATGACAGTGTGGTGTCCAAAGGTATTGGGAAACCTGGGAACCTGAAGCGTGGAGGCAGGAGGGTTGGTAGAAAGAACAGGGATACCCTGTTAAAATTTTAGGAGAGGAAGTCCTTATGAAAATGCACCCGGAAGAAGAGTTGGGAAGGTCTCAAAACCCATAGCAGATTGTCAGGGGGGCAAAGAAAGAGACGCCAATGGAAGTGGTGGGTTGAGTTGCCCTTTAGAAGTGAGGTTGGACAGGGTTTGACTTCCGTAAGCTGTAGTTGGCACATAGGTGCCAAAAGGAAGCTATGCGTTTCGCCCTCTGGTTCAAAACAAGGGGAGGGATATGTGACAGTACAGTTCCCTGTCCTGGTAATTGTCGCCCAGGGTTCTCAAATAGGCAGGTTGAGGGGCTCCATGGGGTATTTAATCTGGAGGAATCTGTTTTATCAGTTTCCTCCAAAGTTTGTAAAATCCAGTTGGGGACCTGGATGCCGGGGACGGAATCTCCAATCCTGGGACCAGGTTTTGGGAACAGCCAGGAGTCTGGCTGGTTGATTGAGCAGGTGGGTCCTGGGCTTATAGCAGAGTCAGGACTAGGGTTCTGGGCTCCACCCTCCCGAGGAGTCCAGGCAAGCAAGGGAGAAGCATGCATGTTTGCATGGTATAGTCAGAGGGCCCAAAGTTGTGGGCTGAGCAGCAAGGAAGCTGAAAAGAGGTACAGTAGTTGTACGGGAACTCTGTTATATGGCCAAGAGGGCTGAAGCGTAAAGCCTAAACGGCAGTACTGCTGAGGAGAGCCAGGTGGCTTGGTGTTTTTTTTCGTTTATTACATTACTGCTGGAGCAAATTTGAAACCCCCTGCATGGGAAAACTCGATGGACATTTTCTTTCTTTAATAAAAGTGGGCCAACGAGCCCTTAAATGGCATGACTGGCGTGGACTCTGCTCACTGGTGTGCTCTACACGGAAGCTAAAGAACTCCCAATAATATATATATATATATATATATATATATATATATATATATATATATATATATATATATATATATATATATATATATATATATATATATATATATATATATATATATATATATATATATATATATGTATGTATGTGTATCTTTTAGTGTAGAAAAGACCTAGTATGTTTCTCCTACATTTAAAAAGTCTGCCTGTTCGAGTTTTTTTAAAGTTCCATTTTTGTCTCATATCAAATCACAGTACACAAAATTTGAGTAAGGCTGTTCCTTATTTATCTTGACATCAAATTCCAGTTTGCTGTCGCGAATTATATGTCTATGCACACTACATAAAAAAAAAAAAAAAAAGGCATTTTTGGTCAGCTATATGCCATGTACAGTATGGACATTAGGCACACAAGCCATTTCTACTAACAGGTTTTGGGGACTTATCACACTGGGTGCTGATATCCACTTGCCACCCGTCCACCGTCAAATGACGGAGGGGCGGTGCGCCTCTCGTTCTGGGATAACATCTTATGACATTGTCCTACAACGACCGCTCCCGCGGGGGCACAGTGTTGCTAGGACACGGTGCGACCCTGATATCTGTAAAGAGCTGCTGCTCTTTAACCATGTAATCGGCTGTGTCCAATCACAGCCGGTCACATGTAAAAACGGAGATGCTAGTAATCGGCGCTCCTCGCCTCATACTGACAGTTGTGTGTGCCGAGGAGAGCCGATCAGCAACATCTCCTCGTGGGGACATCTACACATGTAATCAGGCCACTGATCATCAGTGCCCTGATTACAATATAGCCTCATCAGTGCCCATTAGTGATGTCAGTCAGTGCTGGCCATAGGTGTGCGCAGCCTACTGTATTAGGGTGTGCACCCCAAAGCTCAAACACATGCGCGTGCGTGTATAAATAAAAAATATATATTTATTATTATTATGCAATGGACAGTGTTGGTAGAGCAATGGACGATGTTAGTAGGGCAGAGACTGGTGTCAGTATTTTTATTACTTTTTTACAATTGTGTTTTTTTTTTTATTATTTTTGACAATTGTTTTTTACTTTTGAGCCCCATTGGGGGGATTTTGGTGAAATATCAGGGGTCTAAACAGACCCCTGATGTCTCACTTTTGAGACCGAGAAAAGGACTGAGGACAAAGATCCCGCAGTCCCTTTCTCTGCAGCCAAGCAGCAGGGGAAATCTGCACGGGGTGATTAAGGTGTGCCCGGGCACACCTGGCACACCCTGTGCGCACGCCTATGGTGCTGTCTTTCAGTAATGCCCATCAGTGCCACCTATTAGTGCCCATAACTGCGACATATTAGTGCCTCCTCAGTGCCCATAAGTGCCTCCTCATCAGCGCACATCAGTGAAGGAGAAAAATTACTTATTTAAAAAATTTACTGACAGAAACTAAAACTTTTTTTTATTTTTTTTTTTTTCCAAATTTACGGTCTTAATTTTTTACTAAAAAATAAAATAAAAAAATAAAATCCACCAAAAAGCTCTATTTGTGTGAAGAAAATGATAACAAATTTCACATGGTTACAGTGTAGCATGACTGCGCAATTGTCATTCAAAGTGTGACAGCTCTGAAAGCTGAAAAATGGCCTGGACAGGAAGGGGGTGAAAGTGCCCTGTATTGAGGTGGTTAATCACTGCATCCGAAACTGCACACTGCAGTCCCAAAATCAAAGGTTTCTAATTGCTGCATTGTATATCCACCTCAAGCACTTTGACCCTCTTCCTGCCCAGGCCATTTTTCAGCTTTCAGCGCTGTCACACTTTGACAATTGCTCGTTAATGCTACACTGTAACCATGTGAAATTTTTTTTTTTTATCATTTTCTTCACACAAATAGAGCTTTCTTTTGGTGGTATTTAAGCACTGCTGGTAAATTCTCCTTCACTGATGTGCGCTGATGAGGCGGCACTGATGACATGGCATTGATGAGGCAGCACCATGGGCACTGATATGCTGCACTGATATGCTGCACTGATGGCCAGCACTGACTGGCATCAGTAATGGGCACTGATTGCTGGCACTGATTGCTGGCGCTATATTGTAATCAGGGCACTGATGATCTTTACAGAGATCGGGGTCACGCCACGTCCTAGCAACACGGTGTGGCCGTGACACAAGAGTGGTCATTCTGGGAGGATGTCATGTGACGTCCTCCTAGAACGAGAGTCCCACCGCCCCCTCAGTCATTTGATGATTGGCGGGTGGCAAGTGGTTAAAGTGCATATGCATCTCTGGCATGTATTTTGCCATATATGACTGTGTAAAGTGGAGAGAAACCAGCATCAGTCTGTAACTATTGTGGATTTATCCATCTGCTTGGCTATCCAGGCTAGTTACATACAGTATATAGTGGGCCTGTGTAAGACTATACATGGATTTAAATGAGTGCTTTTTTCCTGAGATATCCAAGGCAATTTTTCTGCCAGTGATCCTCTATAGATTTAAGTGAGTTCCCTTGATTATTTACAGTCCTATCTCAATATCCTGCCTACAATTACATCCAAAACAGTTATGGATCTAAGTGAGTGCCTTTTTATCTATTATTTACAGTTCTATGTATAAATAGTTACCGACATTCCCGGGATTTAGACCCCCATTCCTGATTTTGTTTCCCGAGAAATCCGGTTCTTCACGGATTTTCGCCATCGCCTGCCACCGCTAGAGGTCCGTGGCCGGCGGAAGCATTGTCTCCGCTGGCCGCCATTTTTAAGAAGACCAGGAAGACGGCTGGGGGAGATAGACGGAGCTCCTGCATCGCAGCCCACCCTCCGCCCTGCTTCGCCTTGCCCCGCCTACCCCCCGCCCCGCTGCCAGTCTGTTATGGAAAGGTGCGGGGATTCTAGCTATGCGGCTGGTGGAGGGAGACAGTATCCTCCTACTAGGACACCTGAGGTGGGGGGGTGCATCGCTGGGGAAATCTGATGTAAGGGTGGCTCCGCTGGTGACCCCTGGTGTGAGAGGGGGGGGGGAGGCTCCGCTGGTGACCCCTGGTGTGAGGGGGGGCTCCGCTGGGGGCACCTGATGCAAGGACGGACTCTGCTGGGACATGTGACGCAAGGACGGACGGCTGGTGGCAGGCGACACGCTCAGGGATCCCACTGATTCAGCATTATGGTGAGTTGAATGATTTCATTTTATATTACAATGTAATAATAGAAATAATGCAGTTCAATTATCCTGACACCATAACAACCATGGTGCCGGGATGATTGAAGTGCCAACACCAGGTGTTTGGAGTATCTTTATCTGCTGATTGTTAAACTTTCTAGAATACACATTTCCATTGTTGTGTAGGATCTGGGGCTGCTGTCCCTCCATCCCTCATTTATCTCAGACTCTAACCACACCCCCTTTGAGCCACGCCCATTTAAGACACGCCCACTATTCGCGTAAACCACTCCCATTTTTCACCGCGGAGCACGGTGCATTTTTGCTCTTTCCCTTTGTCATGCCCACAAATGCATGCCCCGCCCCTAATTAAAACACCTACAGCCTAAACGCCTACAGCCAAAAAAGTGTCCTTTAAATTTTTTTTTTTTTTCAATGTTGGCAACTATGTGTATATTTGAAAGCTGTAATAAAGCGGAGCTCCACCCAAAAGGGGAAGCTCCGCTTATCTGCCTCCTCCCCCCTCTGGTGCCACATTTGCCACCTTTCATAGGGCAGCAGGTACCTTGTTTAGCGGGTAATCTTGCTGCAGCAAGATCACCCAGAAGTTTGGCCCTTCACAAAGCTCAGCATGCTTCGCTGTGCGCAGTAGGAAACTGGCTGTGAAGCCCCAAGGCTTCACTGCTGGATTCCCTTACAAGCAATGGCGACGGCAGTACCCGGGAGCCGATGGAAAAATTGGCTGGGGTGAAACGCACGGCATCCCTGGACAGGTAAGTGTCCTTATATTAAAAGGCAGGATTTGTAGCTGCTGACTTTTAATTTTTTTTCTGAAGGAACCTGGAGCTCCTCTTTAACCACTTGCTGATCAGGCTTTTTCTGGCACTTTTTGTTTACAAGTTTAAATCAGTATTTTTTGCTAGAAAATTACTTCTAACCTCCAAACGTTATACTTGCAAACGCTCGTGGAATGGCAACAAACTACAGTGCTTAAAAATCTCCATAGGTGACACTTTAAACGCTTTTACAGGTTACCTTTTCAGAGTTATAGAGGTATAGTGCTAGAATTATTGCTCTTGCGTTTGCAGCGATACCTCACATGTGTGGTTCGCATATCGTTCACATATGCGTGCACTTGCGTATGTGGAAGGATGGGGGGCGCTTTCAATTTCCCTTTTTTATTTTTACGCTGTCGTGTGTGTGTGTGTGTGTGTGTGTGTGATTTAAAAAAATAAATTATAATTTATCTATCTTTTGTAAATGCTTTATTATATCTTTTTTCATGTGACAACACTGAAGAAATTACACTTTGCTACAATGTATACAATGTAAAGTAGTGAGTGTACAGCTTGTACAGTGTAAATTTGCTGTCCCCTCAAAATAACT
The DNA here is from genome assembly GCF_042186555.1 of Aquarana catesbeiana. Taxonomy (NCBI): domain Eukaryota; kingdom Metazoa; phylum Chordata; class Amphibia; order Anura; family Ranidae; genus Aquarana; species Aquarana catesbeiana. The sequence goes on along the minus strand of NC_133325.1, from coordinate 422,262,191 downwards.
CAACACACAGCCAATATTTCTAAACCGCTGGCAACAAAAGTGAGTACACCCCTAAGTGAAAATGAGCAAATTGGGCCTGAAGTGTCAATATTTTGTGTGGCCACCATTATTTTCCAGCACTGCCTTAACCCTCTTGGGCATGGAGTTCACCAGTGCTTCACAGGTTGCCACTGGAGTCCTCTTCCACTCCTCCATGACATCATGGAGCTGGTGGATGTTAAAGACCTTGCGCTCCTCCACCTTCCATTTGAGGATGCCCTACAGATGCTCAATAGGGTTTAGGTCTGGAGACATGTTTGGCCAGTCCATCACCTTTACCCTCAGCTTTTTTAGCAAGGCAGTGGTCACCTTGGAGGTGTGTTTGGGGTCATTATCATGTTGGAATACTGCCCTGCGGCCCCGTTTCCGAGGGAATCATGCTCTGCTTCAGTATGTCACAGTACATGTTGGCATTCATAGTTCCCTCAATGAACTGTAGCTCCCCATTGCCTGCAGCACTCATGCAGCCCCAGACCATGACACTCCCACCACCATGCTTGACTGTAGGCAAGACACACTTGTCTTTATACTCCTCACCTGGTTGCTGCCAAACACGCTTGACACCATCTGAACCAAATAAGTTTATCTTGGTATCCTCAGACAACAGGACATGGCTCCAGTAATCCGTGTCCTTAGCTTGCTTGTCTTCAGCAAACTGTTTGCTGGCTTTCTTGTGCATCATCTTTCGAAGAGACTTCCTTCTGGAATGACAGCCACGCAGACCAATTTGATTACAGTGTGCGGCATATGATCTGACCCCCCACCCCCCCCCCCCCACCCCTTCAACCTCTGCAGCAATGCTGGCATCACTCATACATCTATTTCCCAAAGACAACCTCTGTATATGACGCTCAACGCGTGCACTCAACTTCTTTGGTCGACCATGGCGAAGCCTGTTCTGAGTGGAACCTGTCCTGTTAAACCCCTGTATGGTCTTGGTCACCGTGCTGCAGCTCAGTTTCAGGGTCTTGGCAATCTTCTTATAGCCCAGGTCATCTTTATGTAGAGCAACAATTCTTTTTTTCAAATCCTCAGAGTTCTTTTCCATGAGGTGTCATGTTGAACTTCCAGTGACCAGTATGAGGGAGTGAGAGCGATAACGCCAAATTTAACACACCTGCTCCCCATTCACACCTGAGACCTTGTAACACTAAAGAGTCACATGACACTGGGGAAGGAAAATGGCTAATTGGGCCCAATTTGGGCATTTTTACTTAGGAGTGTACTCGCTTTTGTTGCCATCGGTTTAGACATTAATGGCTGTGTGTTGAGTTATTTTGAGGGGACTGCAAATTTACACTGTTATACAAGCTGTACACTCACTACTTTACATTGTAGCAAAGTGTAATTTCTTCAGTGTTGTCACATGAAAAGATATAAAAAATATTTACAAAAATGTGAGGGGTGTATTCACTTTTGTGAGCTAGAGTGTGTATATGTATATATAAAAAAAATTTTCTTTTTTTTTTTTTTTTTTTTCTCTCTCCACACACACACACTTGTGCTCATAAGTTTACCCTGGCAGAATTTATGATTTCTTGGCCATTTTTCAGAGAATATGAATGATGACACAAATCTTTTCTTTCACTTGTGGTTAGTGTTTGGCTGAAGCCATTTACTACTATCAATCAACTGTGTTTTTTACACTCCTTTTACATCATAATGACAACAAACTGCCCCCCAAATTACCCTGATCAAAAGTTTACATACCCTGGTGATTTTGGCCCGATAACATGCACACAAGTTGACATAAAGGGGTGAAGCACTAGTTGGGAGAGATTTTCTACTCTTTGGAGTTTGTGGTAAAACAAAGGGAGTCAGGACAGGGCTCCCCCTGCTGAGGAAACAACGGAACTCGCTCCAGACCCTCTTGATTACTAAACCTTTTTCCTTTTTCTGTAATGGTTGGGGAGCAGGAGGAGCTGGAATCCGAATGTGGGGCCTGATTTAGAAGTCAGGAAAGATGACTTTTGTACAGAACAACTAAGACTCTACACTCATTAGAGCCAGAGAAAACATTAAAATGATTAATGGTGAACCTGTTGAACCCAATGTAGAGGTGTCTTTTTTTTTTTACCTACATGGCCCTTAAAAATAACTTGTAAATCAAGGGGAGGAGGAGGTAGAGCAGCTAGTGGTTCCCAAACCCTATTGCTGGATGGTATACTTATTATTAGCCCATGGTCATATAATGGGTGGACATCTGGGTATAGAGAAGACCAAGGAGAGAATAACCCAGAGATTCTTTTGGCCTGAGTTACATGCAGATGTCATAGAATATTGTGAGTCATGCCCAGTGTCAGTATTCTGCATCATCGTCCCATTTTCACAGTCCGCTGGTACCAATTAATTGAAGTGTCTATTGAAAGAATTGGCATGGATCTGGTGGGACCAGTAGTAAAGTCTGCCAGGGGCCATCAGCACATACTGGTAATACTGGACTATGCCACAGGGTATCCTGAAGCCATTCTCTTGCGCAATACCTCAGCTAAAACTATTGCCAGAGAGTTTGTCCAGGTATTTAGACGTGTGACTATTTTAACGGATCGAGGCACACCATTTATGTCCAGAGTCGCTAAAGAATTGTGTAAGTTCAAAATCTCCCATCTCTGTACCTCTGTCTACCACCCAAAAACTGATGGTCTTGTGGAGAGCTTTAACAAAATGCTCAAAAACATGTTAAAAAAGGTGGTGGACAAAGATAGGAGAAATTGGGATTTTTTTGCTGCCATACCTCATGTTTTCCAAATGAGGTACCTCGGGCATCTACAGGTTATTTCCCTTTTGAACTACTGTTTGGTAGACATCCCAGGGGATTGCTAGGTGTCGCAAAAGAAATGTGAGAGGGAGAAACCACGCCTTATAGAAGAGTCATTGAGCATATCTAACTGATGCAAGATGGGATTTCCACTGTCATGCCACTTGTACGGGAACATATGGAGCAAGCCCAGGAGGCCCAGAGAATGGTTTATAATTGAGGAGCCAAGACTCTGACCTACAACCCTGGGGATGGAGTGCTGGTACTAGTCCCCACAGTTGAGGGTAAATTCCTAGCAAAGTGGCAAGGTCCCTTTGAAATTATGGAAAGAGTAGGGGACAGTTTGTACAAAGTAGAAAGTTTGCCAGCCAGTAAAAAGAAACCAGAGCAAGTATTTAACATTAATCTCTTGAAACCTTGGAATGACAGAGACTTTACTGGCAGTGCCAACCCCCCAAAAGACATGGCCCCCGTGACACCTTAGGTACTCATAACTGAAAACATGTCAGTGGCCCAACAGAAGGACGTTAAAGAGTTTGTGAGTAATGCTGGCCATACAATATACGGAAAATCGGCCGAACACATTTTCGAAAAACGAACGTTTGACCGTGACCGCAAACGATCATGCCATCATATAATGACCGATAAATCGTTCAGTTAAAAATGAGAGAGAGGAGTGCCACTAAGTAAAATCATTTATTCACCAATATAAAAACAAAGTATCAACTTACATTTAGGAGCAGTATATAGAACAGACAGATGTGATTCCTGATAGAAGAGGGGGAAGGGAACAGTCAGTGATTCCCCGGGGATGCCTCCAAACACGGCGCAGTCTGGCGGGGAGGCCAGGACGGTACACAGCCTGTCTCTGTGGGAAGACGGAGTGGCAGCCCAGGAAGCCGCTGGCAATGTTGTCAATGAGGAGAAAAAACACAAACGCGTTTCTGAGCCTGCGCAGGGTCTGTACGGCACATGCGTGCTCCTTTATCAAGTGTCACTTGATAAAGGAGTGCGCATGTGCCATACAGACCCTGTGCAGGCTCAGAAACGCGTTTGACAACATTGCCAGCGGCTTCCTGGGCTGCCTCTCCGTCTTCCCGCAGACAGGCTGTGTACCGTCCTGGCCTCCTCGCCAGACTGCGTCGTGTTTGGAGGCATCCCCAGGGAATCACTGACTGTTCCCTTCCCCCTCTTCTATCAGGAATCACATCTGTCTGCTCTATATACCGCTCCTAAATGTAAGTTGATACTTTGTTTTTATATTGGTGAATAAATGATTTTACTTAGTGGCACTCCTCTCTCTCCCTTTTTTTTTTTTTTTTTTTTTTTTTTTTTTTTACCTGGATGGATCTGAGTTTGACTTCTCTCAACGAGAAGAGCTGCCTTTCGTGAATCTGGCCACACAAATTCCTACAAGAAAAAGTTTTATTCCGGTGTTTTTGTTTTACCTATGACTTATCCTCCAGGGATCCTCTCCTGCTTTTATAGACTGTTTCCTGGCTCCTGTCCAAGACTTCCAACACTGTCCTGATTACACCGTGATTGATCCAGCTTTTAGACTTTATAATTTCATTAACTTTTATAGTCATTTGCCTTTATAGCCTCTGAGCGCCAGTTTATTTGTTTTAGATAAATCGTTCAGTGGACATAAATAATTTTTTGTTGTTGTGTTTTTTTTTTTTTTTTTTACATATACCTAGTGCAGACAGTTCGGATGGAAACACATTAACCTTGCAATTTATCGTACAATCGGCAGAAATTTTCCAAACTTGCTGTTCGTTTTTTTTTTTTTTCCACAAAAACGTCACAAACGATTATCGATTTGTGCCCATTGACTTGCCGAAAAACTAACGAAGTGTCTATATGAACGATTTTTCGGCCGATTTTTCGTATAGTGTATGGCCAGCATAAGAATAGATTTTTCTTTATCGTACATCATGGGACACAGAGCCTTAAGTAATTACTTAATGGGTTATAGGCCACCTTCAGGTGTTGACACTGGTTATACCCAATCAAGGAAGTTCACTCCCTATATAACCCCTCCTCCTTCCATGAGCACATAAGTTTTTTCGCCAGTGTCTAAGGTGTTGGTCACGAGTCAAGATGTGCTTTGAGGAGCTCCACTGGAGGGATCCATGCTGGATTTAAATAGCCTCCATAAAGACCAGTGCCACTAAGGCCTAAAAGGATGGTACCTGGGGCCTCGTATCCGAAGCACAAGGTTTTGCCTGTAACACCTCTCTTTGTAGGGCTGAACCCCAGGAACCCAGGGCTTAGGTCTTGCTACATTACCTAAAGTTTCCTGATGGGGTGTTTTACAGGTCCAAGGGAGTTGGAACCCCGTTTTAGGGACCCGGTCCTTGAAGGTTTGCTAAACACAGCCCGCCTTGATGGGTGAAGGCTGGATTGTCTGTTAATTCAGCAAATCCTGCAGCGGGGATAAGGTAAGGGAAGAAACACCTATGTATTTCTTCCATAGGGAAAAAATGTTGTCATGCCTTAAATCTCCACTAGAGGGAGTCTATGCACATACCTTAACCGGTTCCCGACCGGCGCACGCCGATGTACGTCGGCAGAATGGCACGGCTGGGCAAATGGGCGTACCTGTACGTCCATTTGAATTCCCCGCCATGCCATTGCATGCGCGCCGCCAGCGGGGAGCTCCGTGAGTCAGGTCGTGGGTCCCGCGGACTCGATCGCCACGGGGATACCCACGATTGCCTCACGGAGAGGACGAATGGGGAGATGCTGATGTAAACAGCATCTCCCCGTTCTGCCTAGTGACAAGTGTCACTCGATCTCTGCTCCCTGTCATTGGGAGCAGAGATCAGTGATGTCACACACCAGCCCATCCCCCTGACAGTTAGAAATCACTCCCCTAGGACACACTTAACCCCTCCCTGCCTCCTAGTGGTTAACCCCTTCACTGCCAGTGTCATTTACACAGTAATCAATGCATTTTTAATCGCACTGATCGCTGTATAAATGACAATGGTCCCAAAAATGTGTCAAAAGTCCGACATGTCTGCCATAACGTCGCAGTCACAATAAAAATCGCTGATCACCGCCATTTCTAGTAAAAAAAAAAAAAAATTTAATAAAAATGCTATAAAACTATCCCCTATTTAGTAATAGCTATAACTTTTGCACAAACGAATCAATCAACGCTTATTGCGATTTTTTTTTTTTTTTTTTTTTTTTCCCCCCTGATGGGACCAGAGGGTTAGGGGGACAGCAGCGCTCTACCCCCCCTTACATTATACCCCCTGCCGCGGGGGGTGGGGTGGGTGGAGGTCCCACTAATACCGCTAATTGTTTTACTGTGGCTAATTTCACTGTTGATTGTGCCTGCTTCTGGATGGGTCCCTGCTCCCCCCCCCCCCCCCTCATGTTGGGTCGGTGGACCCAAAAACACCGCGCACAAGCGCAGGAACATTTTAAATGTAAAAAGGGGCAGAAATTTTTTCGGAGCGGGCAGGGCCTAAGCGCAATGACGTGAACATCCACGAGGACACACGGCAGGCTAAAAACAAATACAACACAGCTGTGACAGTCTCTCCTCGGCAGACCATGAGAAAACAAGCAGCCTGCAACACAAGAACACAAGAGCTGTGGGACATGTGAGTGTTGCAAACTGGCATTCCTGATACAGGAACAACACCTTTTTCCCAGCACTAGGCTGAATTTTATAGCGGATTTAAATGTCATGACTATTTTCAGCGATTAGGTGCAATTTGTATAGTGTCTGTTTTTGTACTTAGGACTATGCCTACCAAAAAAGACACCACAAAAAACAAAAAATGAAAGTTTTCACCCCCAGGCGCTAGGATCCCGAGTCGCATTTCCATGCTGTCCTCCTCGCCTAAATTACCAGTTCTGGCAAGCCAGGGTGAGCCATTGGAACAAACTGATGGTGCAACTGCTTCTCACATCTCAGCCCCTGTATACATGACTGAAGATGTCCTTTTCTCCTCCCTGCAGGGTCTGGAAGAAAGATTAGCGGCTTTAATTGCATCCTCCATTCAAATGGATAGGAAGCATGCTAGATTCCCCCCCCCCCCCCCCTCCCCCACTTCAAAACCTTTGCAAGGGGAACCGTGGGCACAGGATGAGGTGTTACCCTCAGTGGATCAGGAGGAAAAACAAACCGATGATGATTCCTCTGCGGAGGAAACAACGGTGGATGAACCTTTTTACAGCCTCTCAATCTGAGAAATTGCTGATACAATCTCTTACGGAGATGGTTCATTCTACTTTCATGCTACCCCTAACGGAGTCTCCTGAAAGTTCGGTTTCTTCCTTGGGTTCCTTAAAACCCTCTCAAGCTTTGCATGCGTTTCCTGCACATGCATTACTAGAACAGCTTATTTTTGCTGAATGGGATCACCCGGATAAGCATTTTTCCCTCCTAAGAGATTTGCAATTCTCTATCCCCTGGAGGAGAAATTTTCCAAAAGATGGAAAATAACAGCAGTTGATACTGCGATTTTCCAATGTGAATAAAGGCCTAACTTGTCCAGTAGACAATGCACAGATGCTTAAGGATCCAACAGATAGAGTTGGTATCACTGTTAAAATCTACTTTTTCCATGGCAGGTGCCATTACTCAGTCTGCAGTCGCTGCAATAAGCGTCTGGCAAACCATAAAGGACCAATTTAAACAAGCCCTTAGAGAGCTTCCTGCACAACATGCTTGGGATTTGGCTGAACTACTGAAAGCATTATGCTTTGCCATAGATGCTATTAAAGATTCTATTCACCAGGCATCCCGCCTTACACTTATGCTTATGCATATGTGTAGAATCCTAAAATTTTTTTTTTTTTCAGCTGAAGCACCATATAAATACCTCATAACTGGGCTCCCTTTTCATGGGGTGTGACTATTTGGAGAAGACTTGGACAAACATATCCAAACAATTTCTAGTAGGAAAAGTACTCTTTTGCCAGTCAAAAGAAAGTGTAAATGCCCTTCATTTAAACTGGCTCTTTCCCTTACACCAGGGGCTTCCGCCTCTAAGCAGGGGCGACAGCCTCTGCCATCAGACGCTAGAGAAAGATCTGAGTCAGACCCAGGCTCAAAAGATATACTGGGGTTGGGAACCTGCAAGCCAGAATCCTAAAGCCTCATCCTGAAGAGGCAACCCCCCTCACCAAGGTGGGGGTAAGACTTCTGCAGTTTTCAGAAGTCTGAAAAGAAGAAATTCAGGACAGATGGGTCATCTCCACGGCAACGCTGGGGTACAAGCTGGAATGTCGGGACTTTCCACCGCTTTGCTTCCTGAGGTCAAGCGTTCCCAAAGATCCAGAGAAAAGACCATCTCTGTTTCAGGCACTAGACCAATTAATATCTCAAGGGGTGATCATACAGATCCCCACAAAAGAGCAAGGTTTGGGGTTTTATTCAAACTTTTTTTATGGTACAGAAACCAAATGGAGATGTCAGACCCATTCTAGATCTAAGAAATCTAAATCCGTTCCTGAAGATCCTCTCCTTTCGTATGCAGACGATCAGGTCAGTAGTTTCAATCATTCTAGGAGGAGAACTTCTGGCATCAATCGACATCAGGGATGCATATCTGCATGTCCCTATATTTCCCGCTCATCAAAAGTTTCTGCGGTTCGAGTTAGAACAGCAGCATTTCCAGTTTGTAGCCCTGCCCTTTGGGCTAGCCACAGCACCCCAGGTGTTCACAAAAGTGCTGGCCCCACCTCTAGCCAGGTTAAGGGCACAGGGCATAACAGTCGTAGCGTACCTAGACGATCTATTACTAATAGATCAGTCAGTGGCTCATTTGGAGCAAAGCATACACACTACAACCAACTATCTGAAGAGTTGGGTTGGATTCTCAACCTAGAGAAATCTTCCTTAAATACCACTAAAAAGGCTGGAGTACTTGGGTCTGATCATAGACACAGCCCAGGAAAAGGTGTTTTCGCTTCAGACAAAGATCAACTCCATAAGAGTTGGTGCGGATGGTCAGGTCAAATGGCGATGCCTCCATTCACCTTTGCATGAGGTTGCTAGGAACCATGGTGGCTTCATTTAAGCAGTTCCCTATGCCCAGTTTCTTTTAAGACTGTTGCAAAACTGTATCCTGTCTGCTTGGAACAAAACAATTCAAGCTTTAGACTTGCCAATGCAGCTGTCCCCAAGAGTGTCCCAAAGCCTCACTTACTTTCAGACCAGTCATCTGGAAAGTGGTAACAACAGATGCCAGCCTTTTAGGCTGAGGAGCAGTAGTAGAAAAGGCAACTGTCCAGGGACAGTGGTCAAGAACCGAAAAGAACCTTGTCCATCAATATCCTAGAGATTCAAGCAGTACGTCTGGCTCTAAAGGCCTGGACTTTCAGGTTACGGGATTGTGCTGTCAGGATTCAATCCTGATGCAATACAATGCCACAGCTGTGGCCTATATCAGTCACCAAGGGGGCACCGAAAGTCTCTCAGTGCAGAGAGGTGAACCATATTCTAACTTGGGCAGAAAGGAATGTTCCGTGCCTATCAGCAGTCTTCATTCCGGGAGTAGAGATTTGGCAGGTGGACTATTTGAGTCGCCAGCAGTTATTCCCAGCGGAATGGTCTCTTCACCCCTACATATTTCAGGCTGTTTGCCAAAGATGGGGGACTCTAGCATCCAGGTTCAACATGAAGTTGCTCAACTTTGTGGCCAAAACAAGGGATCCATTCGCATGCGGAACAGATGCGTTGGTGACCCCATGAGATCAATTCTCACTGATCTATGCATTCCCCCCCTATTTAGTTGCTGCCACGACTACTTTGCAGGATCAAGCTGGAAAGAAAGCCGGTAATTCTGGTGGCACCAGCATGGCCCAGAAGGTCATGGTATGCAGAAATCCTAAAAATGGCAGTGGAGGGCCCATGGTTCCTCCCACTACGACCAGATTTGCTCTCACAGGGACTGATATTCCATCTTTCCTTACGGTCTAAATTTAACGCCTTGGCTATTGAAACCCACATTCTGAAGAAACATGGGCTTTCCGGGTCAGTTATCTCTACCCTGATTAGTGCAAGGAAGCCAGCTTCCAGAACTGTAGAGTCTGGAGGGCTTATGTTTCCTGGTGTGAATCCAAGGGTTGGCACCCTCGGAGATATATCATAGGCAGAATTCTTGCCTTTCTACAAATGGGGGTAGAAATTAAATTGGCCTTGAGCTCTATTAAAGGCCAAGTCTCAGCTTTATCGGTCTTATTTCAAAGACCACTTGCTACTCATTCTTTAGTCTGGGGTTTTATACAAGGGGGGACGTGGCTTATTCCACCCATCAAACCCTTCCCTCCCCTTAAACCCTTGGGACTTGAACTTAGTTTTGTCTGTTACAAAAAAAACCATTTGAACCAATACAACATATTCCCCTAGTCCTTCTGACAAGGAAGTTGGTATTTTTGGTTGCTATAACCTCAGCAAGGAGGGTTTCGTAATTGGCTGCTCTTTCTTGTAAAGAGCCATATTTGATTTTTCATGAGGACAGAGTGGTGTTACGCCCTCGTCCAGACTTTTTGCCAAAAATAGTTTCAGGTTTTCACCAGAACCAAGATATTGTCCTGCCATCATTTTTTCCAAAACCATGTTCCATGGAAGAGAAGTCACTACATTGTCTTGATGTGGTGAGAGCAGTGAAAATCTATTTAAAGGCAACTGCTCCATAAGGCGGATGTCTTATTTATTCTGCCAGAGGGTCCCAAGAAAGGACAGGCAGCATTGAGATCCACTGTTGCTAAATTGATTCGGCAAGTGATAATTCAAACTTATGAATTAAGGGGTAAGATTCCCCCGTTTCAAGTTAACCAGGTTGGTTAGTGCTTCTTGGGCAGTGCGTCACCAGGCCTCCATGGCTCAGATCTGTAAGGACGCAACTTGGTCTTCAGTGCATACATTCACAAAATTTTATCAGGCGGATGTAAGGAGGTATGAAGATATCACCTTAGGGTGCAGTGTGCTGCAAGCAGCAGTATAAGCCCTCAGGTCTGGGGGTGCCCTATGGGTTGTGTCTCCCTACCCTCAAGTAGCATTGCTATGGGATGTCCCATTAAGTAATTACTTAAGACCCTGTGTCCCATGATGTATGATAAAGAAAATAGGATTTTTATAACAGCTTACCTGTAAAATCCTTTTCTTAGAGTACATCATGGGACACAGAGGTCCCACCCCTCTTTTTATGGGGTTTAAGTATAATGCTTGGGTACAAAACTGAGGTAATCCTGGGAGGAGGGGTTATATAGGGGAGTCAACTTCCTGTATTGGGTATACCAGTGTCAACACCTGAAGGTGGCCCATAACCCATTAAGTAATTACTTAAGGCTCTGTGTCCCATGATGTACTCCAAGAAAAGGATTTTACCGGTTGTTATAAAAATCCTATTTTTTTTTTAAATGAGTCGGTAGCCGGCGAAATGCCTCGATGCCCAATTCATGAGTAATAGCTGTGTACAAACTCGCCACGTCCCAAGTAACCAGAAGAGAGTCCTCATTATCACAGTGTACATTTCAAATTTTCTCCAAGAAATGTTGTGTATCCCGAATATAAGAACGGGTATGTGTTATTAAAGGTGTTAAACATTTATCCAAATATTTGGCAATAGGCATAGTGACTCTGTACTGGACACAATTGGGCGACCTGGGGGGATAACAGGATCTTTATGTATTTTTGGCAAATCGTATATAATGGGAGTCACTGGATATTCAAGTACAAGAAAGGTTTGTGTATCATTGTCAATGATTCCTGCCCACATAATGGTTGTAGTATAGCGATAAAAGTTCATTACACATGTCAATCTTCTTATGTGGTATATATCATTAAGTGCCCATGCAGGTTATTATATGTGGGGAAGACTACTCAAAAGGTTAAAGAGGATTGCACGACATAAATATTCTATTGGGGACAAACTTGACAAATTGCCATTGGCAAGACATTTTTATGGAAAAGGGACATCATGTATCACAGTTAAAGTAGATGGTCATTGATGGTGTACGATGCAATCGACGAGGTGGGAATAGAGAACTTGCCTTAAAAAAATGAGAAGTAGCCTGGATACACTGTTTAGAAGCTTTGAACCTAAAAGGGTTAAACTCTGATTTTGATTTATATTTATTTTTGTAATAATTTAATACATGTGTGTATTCGGCTTATTTGTATTTTTAATTTTATTTTCATTTTTTTTTCTTTTATTTTTTTACTTATTTTTTTGGTTTTTATCTCTTACATTTCATTTTATTTTTGTTTGTAATAAGTTGTAGTAATTTTTTTTTTTATTATATTCTACGTTTGGTTCAGAATTCAGTGCATACATATGTGTATATATTTTTTTTTCTTCTTTTTTGATAACCGGTACAATTTCCTGGTATCCTTGTAATGTGTTTTGAACTCATTACACCCGATATATATATATATATATATATATATATATATATATATATATATATATATATATATATATATATATATATATATATATATTTTATATATTCTCACAAAAGTGAGTACACTCCTCACATTTTTATTTTTGTAAATGTTTTATTATATCTTTTTATGTGACAATACCGAAGACACGATACTTTGCTACAATGTAAAGTAGTGCGTGTGCATTTGCTGTCCCCTCAAAATAACTCAACACACAGCCATTAATGTCTAAACCGCTGGCAACAAAAGTGAGTACACCCCTAAGTGAAAATGTCGAAGTTGTGCCCAAAGTGTCAATATTTTGTGTGGCCACCATTATTTTCCAGCACTGCCTTAACACTCTTGGGCATGGAGTTCACCAGAGCTTCACAGGTTGCCACTGGAGTCCTCTTACACTCCTCTATGACGACATCACGGAGCTTGTGGATGTTGGAGACCTTGCACTCCTCCACATTCTGTTTTGAGGATGCCCCACAGATGCTCGATAGGGTTAAGATCTGGAGACATGCTTGGCCAGTCCATCACCTTTCCCCTCAGCTTCTTTAGCAAGGCAGGGGTCATCTTGGAGGTGTGTTTTGGGGTCGGGGGGGGGGGGGGGATCATGCTCTGCTTCAGTATGTCACAGTACATGTTGTCATTCATGGTTCCCTCAATGAACTGTAGCTCCCCAGTGCCGGCAGTACTTATGCAGCCCCAGACCATGACACTCCCACCACCATGCTTGACTGTAGGCAAGACACACTTGTCTTTGTACTCCTCACCTGGTTGCCGCCACACACGCTTGACACCATCTGAACCAAATAAGTTTATCTCGGTCTCCTCAGACAACAGGACATGGCTCCAGTAACCCATGTCCTTAGCCTGCTTGTCTTCAGCAAACTGTTTGCTGGCCTTCTTGTGCATCATCTTTCGAAGTGACAGCCATGCGGACCAATTTGATTACAGTGTGCGGCATATGATCTGAGCACTGACAGGCTGAACCCCCCACCCCTTCAACCTCTGCAGCAATGATGGCATCACTCATACATCTATTTCACAAAAACAGCTTCTGTATATGACGCTCAAAACGTGCACTCAACTTCTTTGGTCGACCATGGCGAAGCCTGTTCTGAGTGGAACCTGTCCTGTTAAACCCCTGTATGGTCTTGGCCACCATGCTGCAGCTCAGTTTCAGGGTCTTGGCAATCATCTTATAGCCCAGGCCATCTTTATGTAGAGCAACAATTCTTTTTTTTCAGATCCTCAGAGTTCTTTGCCATGAGGTGCCATGTTGAACTTCCAGTGACCAGTATCAGGGAGTGACACCAAATTTAACACACCTGCTCCCCATTCACACCTGAGACCTTGTTACATTAATGAGTCACATGACATTGGAGGGGGGAATGGCTAATTGGGCCCAATTTGGACATTTTCACTTAGGGGTGTACTCACTTTTGTTGCCAGTGGTTTGGACATTAATGGCTGTGTGAGTTATTTTGAGGGGACAGCAAATGTACACTGTTATACAAGCTGTACACGCACTACTTTACATTGTAGCAAAGTGTCATGTCTTCAGTATTGTCACATAAAAAGATATAATAAAATATTTACAAAAATGTGAGGGGTCTACCCACTTTTGTGAGATACTGTATATATATATATTTTAGTGTAGTAAATAAATAAATAGTGCAGGCAGTGTATAAAATAAATTATATTGTGCAGTCAGTGTACAGTATCTAATACAGTGCAGGCGGTTTACAGTATATAATACAGTGTGTACAATATATAATACAGTGTAGTGTGGAAAAAAAAAAAAAAAATCCCCATCATGTCCGGAAGGCCACCAAGGAGCGGCAGGCGCTCACAGGCCTCTAAAAGAGGGCAAGCAGCCTCTGTCTACAGTGAAAAGTGGTCATGGACATGGTGCATCCTCTGCAGGCAGGGCACACTTGTCCTCCCCCCCCCCCTTTTTTTTTTTTTTTTTTTTTTTTTTTTTTTTTTTTTTTTTTTTTCTTCTGCTGGCCGTGTTATTGAGCCACAACATGCAGAAGAGTTGGTGGAGTGGATAACTAAGCACTCCTCATCCTCCTCATCCTGTCACCCAGGTTCATACTAGTTTGCCTTCCAACACAGCTGCCAAAGCGGCCTATTGTCCAGTTACTCCTTCCATAGCCCCACCATCATGCACGGAGGAGTCACCAGAATTATTCGACCATAGTGTTGGTTACATGTTGCTGGTGGATGTGCAGCAATTTGAAGGCTCTGATGTTGGTTCCCAGGTTTAGGAAGGGAGTAACGTGAGCCTAGAGAGAGGGGGTGCCACAAAAGGACAAGAAATTAGCAGTCATGTCCCCCCAGCTGCAGCATACTGCCAAACTTGCTACAGTGACGAGGAGGGAAGGGATGATGAGGTCACTGACTGTACTTGGGTGCCTGAGAGAAGAGCAGAGAAAAGTGAGGAGGAGGAGGAGGAGGAGGCACAACTCCAACAAGGCAGGATGTCCTCCAGGGGCCAGCTTAAGGGCAGCCACCCTATTGCATCACACCACAGAGCTCCACAAGTGCAGGGTGCTGCTGACTTCCAAAAGTTCATTGGTGTGGGCTTTTTTCGACACGTGCAGTAGATCACACCGTTTCTGTTTAACATCTATGTCTGAAGCGGATCAAACATAGCCAGAGCAGCACCTGCTTGGGCACCACAAGCTTGACAAGACATGACAACCTGCCATGCAGTCCGTTGGCAACAGCACCTGAAAAAGCCACATCAAAAAAAAAAAGGTGGACTTCTCCTTGCTCCTCATCTGGAATCTCAACCCCTACTATACCTCCAGTCCTCTCAAAAACCTGCACTGAGAGGAATGAAGGTATAGCAATAGGTGCCACACGTACTTGCAGCAAATCTGCTAGCAGTTTCAGCAGGCAAATTTCGCTACCCCAGTTGCTGAATCGCAAAAAAAAATACTGTCCCAGCCATCCACATGCTCAGCATCTAAATTCTGGCTTGGCCAAATTGCTAGCACTCCAACTGCTGCCTTTTAAGCTGGTGAACTCTGCCCCCTTTCGTAAATTTGCGGAATGTGCTGTACCATAGTGGCAGGTTCCAAAAAGACATTTCTTTTCACCTAAGGCCATTCCAGCTCTCTACCGTCATGTGGAAGGCAATGTTTTGGCCTCATTGGACAGGGCGGTCAGCAGCAAGGTTCATATTACTGCTGACTCATGGTCCAGCAGGCATGGTCAGGGACATTGCCTTTCCTTCACAGCGTACTGGGTAACTCTGCTGGCAGCTGATAAGAATGCAGGACAGGGTTCAGTGTTGGAGCTTGTTCTGCCACCACGCCTCTAATAAGCTGGTGGTGATTCTGCCACATCTGTCTGCTCCACCTCCTCTTCTTCTTACTCTATGACCTCTTCTGCAGAATTTTCCTCTGAACCAGCAGTGCTCCCTAAGCGTTCAAGGGGCTACGCAAGCAGTCAGGCTAAAAGATGCCATGCAGTGCTTCAATTGGTCTGTCTAGGGGACAGGAGCCACACTGGGGCAAAGATTCTGTCAGCTTTGCAGGGGCAGGCTCAGAGGTGGTTGACACCAGACGCCATGCTTGAGCCAGATATGGTTGTATGCGACAATGGCACCAACCTTCTCTCCGCCCTCCGACAGGGACACTTGACACATGTTCCATGCTTAGCACAAGTCCTGAATTTGGTGGTGCAGCGCTTCTTGACCAGGTACCCAGGCTTACAAGATCTGCTGAGGCAGGTCAGAAAAGTCATTTCTGGTTGTCATACAATGCCAGTGCTCAGCTGGCTGACATTCAGCAGGAATTCAACCTGCCCACCAACCGCCTCATTTGTGACATGCCCACCAGGTGGAACTCAACGTTGGCAATGTTCACACACACAGCAGAGGGCCATCAATGAGTCCCTCTTCCTGCTGGAGCACACGCTTTGTGGAATTATGGACAGGGCACTTGAGGCAGAACAGGAGGAAGAGAAGGACTTCCTTTCCTCTCAAGGCCCCTTTTATGCAGATAGCATTCCTGCGGGGCTGCCAAACACACAGGAAGAAGGGGAGGAGGAGAATTGTGTCAGCATGGATGTAGAGGATAACACACAGCAGTCTTCAAGGGATGGTTTTAGGCTGCATGGGCTCCTTGATTCTGCAAAGCCTGCGAAAGGACCCTAGGATTCGTGGTATCAAGGAGAAGGATCATTACTGGCTGGCATCCCTTCGTTATCCACGTTACAAGGGTAAAGTTGCAAAGCTTATCCTGCCTTCGCAGAGGGAGCAGAGAATGAAACATCTTCAGGACGTCTTGAAGAAAAGTTTGTGTAAAGCCTTTCCAGACCCTGGGAGATTACCATTTCCTGGTGCTGGACCATTTCCTGGTGTTTCTGAGGCTTTGTTCTGTCAGAGGAAGAGCGTTGAAGGTGGCCGGCTGACTAATGCCTTTAAACAATTTTTTAGTCCTCAGCACCCAGGGCCGATGGGTTCAAGCAACCATCGGCAGTCTCTGCATTTTATAGTACCTGATAAATTGAAGAAAACAATGATGTTATGTCAGCAGGGGCCCGGTCATCCGGTTGTGTCAGCTGGTGGCCCAGCCCTTGCCTATATAACAGCTGTCAAAGCCAAAAGACAGCAGTCGCCGGGAGGCCTCCCATGGAGGCGGAGTTTTTTTCTTTTCTTTTTTCCTATTTTTCGGGTCCATCGGGGGCGTGATTAAAGATGAAAGGACATTGTTTCTGTTTTTGCTTTTCTTTTTAATAAAGGAATTATTATTATTTTTTTTTTTTGGAGAAAAATATAATATAATTGTGTGCCTTGAAAAAGTATTCATACCCCTTGAAATTTTCCACATTTTGTCATGTTACAACCAAAAACGTAATAGACCAACACAAAGTGGCACATAATTGTGAAGTGGAAGGAAAATGATAAATGGTTTTCAAAATGAAATGGGACCTGGGGGTCCTAGTAGATGATGGTCTCAGCAATGACTTGCAATGCCAGGCTGCTGCTAACAAAGCAAACAGAATATTGGCATGCATTAAAAAAGGGTTTAATCCAAGGATAAAGCAATAATTCTTCCACTCTACAAGACTCTGGTCCGGCTGAACCTGGAGTATGCTGTCCAGTTCTGGGCACCAGTCCTCAGAGGATGTACTGGAAATGGAGTGAGTACAAAGAAGGGCAACAAAGCTAATAAAGGGTCTGGAGGACATTTTAGTTATGATGAAAGGTTGCGAGCACTGAACTTATCCTCTCTAAAGCGTCTCTTCTCCAGAGAGAATATGATTTCAATTTACAAATACCATACTGGTGACCCCACATTAGGGATAAAACTTTTTTGCGGAATGGAGCTTAACAAGACACGTGGTCACTAAATAAAATTAGAAGAAAAGAGGTTTAACTTTAAGCTACATAGAGTGTTCTTTACGAGCGGCAAGGATGTGGAATTACCTTCCACAGGCGGTCTCAGCGGGGGGCATCGATAGTTTCAAAAAAGGATTAGATAAGCACCTGACTGACCGCAACGTACAGGGATATACAATGTAATACTAACATATAATCACACACACAGGTTGGACTTGATGGACTTTTTACAACCTCATCTACTATGTGAAAAGTGTGGTGTGCATTACTTTGTAGAACCACCTTTCACTGCAATTACAGCTGCAAGTCTTTTTTGGGATGTCTACCTGCTTTGCACATCTAGAGTGAAACGTTTGCCCATTCTTGTTTGTAAAATAGCTCAAACTCTGTCAGATTGGATGGAGAGTGTCTGTGTACAGCAATTATCAAGTCTTGCCACAGATTCCCAATTGGATTTAGGTCTGGACTTTGACCGGGCCATTCTAACATTTGAATATGCTTTGCTCTAAACCAGTGGTTCTTAACCTTTCTAGGGCTGTGACTGCTTGATAAAATTTCCCAAGTTGTGGGGAACCCTAACAGTAAAATTATTTTCGTAGCATGGGTTGTCAACGCCCAAGGCAAGACAAGTAATTTGCACCCCTAACCCATGGACATTTAGCGCTCCCTGAGTCCCTTCCACACGTACAGTATTAAAATCCCTTATGGTACATTTTAGGATGTATCACTCTTTCTCATCATTCTCCTCCTATCTTTCCCTTTTTTATCTCTCTCTATCCTATTTTCTTGGTTTTTTTTTTTCCCCCATCCCTCTCTCTAGCTGTCTTTCTTGTTCTTTCTCTTATTTTTTTTTCTCTCGCCTTTTTATTTGTTCCTCCCCCTCTTTTGCTCTCCCTTCCGTGTATTCTCTATTTTTATTCCTTCTCTTACTCCTTGGAGGGGGGAATGGGATGAGTGGCAAACCATTTTTTTTATATTCGTTAAGTGTTCAGAAATTCAAACTTTTAAAAGTCTTTTTGTGCGTCCCACATAGAATAGCCCACAGGGGCACCACAAAAGATACACCACATATGAAGAATTACATGTAATGTATTCCCCTATTTCAAAGGTTTCATTTTCAATATTAGTGATCTTAGTCATGCCCCTGTTGCTCACTTTTACCGTTCTGCAGCAGATACATATCTTACACGGAAAAAATCCCTTTAAGTCTATTTTAATTGATGGTTGACTTGGTGGATCCAAGATCCTGTCCCCAAAATGTGGAGCTCGTCTGTAAATAAACTTCAGTTGTTCTGATAAGACATCTCTTAAATGTCTATCTCTACATAAGATGTACTAATATTTTTTGAAGATCATTTCAATCTCTCTGTATTGGCAATGGAAGTTTGATATAAATCCACACTGGTGTTGATCATTAGGTGTTACACATTCTTTTTTTCTTCAAGCATTGTTCCCTTGGGATATTAGCAACTTGCTGAATTATTTCAGTCAAGGTGTTTTCCTTAAACCCTTTTTTGTAGGGATCTTTCCTTCAATAGATTAGCTTGAAGAAAATAATCATCCTGTTCTGTACAGTTCTGACAGACCCTAAGCATCTGTCCCTTGGGGATGTTTTTAATCCAAGCAGGGTGATGGCCACTCCTGATGGACAAGAAGCTATTGCGATCCGTCGGTTTAAAGTACACACACGTGTTTACGGCTCGGTTCACACGGGGGCGACTTGTCAGGCGCAAGTCGCTCCGACTTAGAAGAAAGGTTCCTGTACTACTTTGGGGGCGACTTGCATAGACTTCTATACAGAAGTCGTCTTGCAAGTCGCCCCGGCAGTCGTGTGCAGGTCGCCTCGGTGAGGCGACCTGCAAGTCGTGCCGCCTCTGGTGTGAACCGAGGCTAACAGATTCCCTCTCTTCTCAGTTGTCACATCCAAAAAATATTGACACATTTGTCACTTATCTGGAATTCCAATTTGATTCGTGTTTGTATTCAGATACCCCAAAAATTCCACCACAGACTCCTCAGGCCCCTCCCAAATGAACAGGAGGTTGTCTATGAATCTGCGGTAGAATCTTAATTGGGGCAACCGTCTACTAAACACATGTCTATTTTCCCATTCAGCCATGAACAGGTTGGCGAGGCTGGGAGCATATTTAGCTCCCATAGCCATGCCAACCTGCTGTAAGGAAAAAATGGCCACTCCACTAAAAATAATTATGCGACATGCAAAAGTCCAATGCCTGTCCTAAAAAGTGCTTCTGTGTGTATGGAATATCCTCCCTTCTGCTGAGTGCCCAATTCAGCGACAGCGATGCATCCTCATGCTGAATGATCATATATAATGAGGCCACATCAGCCGTCACCAAATAGGTCTCAAAAGAGGGGTTTAACTCAACTCCCTCTAAGTCCTCATGCACACGGACGTTTTTACAGCTGCTTTTTTGAGCTTTTTTTGCAGCTTAAAAAGGCCTGTCTATGTTAGTCTATGGCTTCATGCCCACCTAGGCGTTTTTGAGCTGCAAGTGGCATAGGCGTTTTTAAGCTGTAAAAAAAACCCAGGACCAGTGGGTTCTGAGAGATGTTTTTCAGCTGTAAAAACGCTCTAACGCTCAAACGTCATTCACCAACGTTTTTTAGCGTTTTTGATCCATTGAAAAAAAAACGCTAACGCAGGAAAAACGCTCAAACGCTATTGCAAAAACGCTGAAAAAAGTTAAAAAATGTCACTGCAAAGATACTGGCGTTTTCATAACGTTTTTTTAACAGCCTGTGTGCATGAGGGCTAAAAGTTGAGGAGGTCTGTCGTATCCTTAAGGTATGCTCTGGTGGCCTTCACACTAGACTGGAGGAATCTGTCCAAAAATTCCCCCAATCTAGCATTGACCGACTCTATACCATTCACAATTGGACGCGCTGGCGGGAATTTTGGATCCTTGTGGATTTTCGGTAATGTGTAAATTACCAGGATCCTACACGCACTGGGTACCAGATACCTCTTCTCTTTGAGATTTAGGGCATTAATCTTATAACCCCACTCAACTAATGAGCTTAATTGTGCCTTATAACTTTCTGTGGGGTCAGAAACAAGCCTCTTTATGTAGATTGGTTACCCAATAGATCGCTAAGCTGTTTGTCGTAAAATGTTTTATCCATAATGACCACCCCTCCCCTTTTGTCCGCCAGGCGTACAATAATGTTTTTCCTCTCTTCCAATGATTTGATACCATCTTTAATATAGTCTGGATTGACTCTTTTTCACAGTCAATTGTTCTATATCCCTCAACACCAGATTTTTAAAAACTTCAATGAAATGGTTATTGGAGTTTTGGGGATTGAATATTGATTTATTTTTTTAGGCCACTATCAACTTTATCTGAAGGGGTGGTGACCCTATTTTTAGGGGCAGCTGGATGACTCAAAAAATATTTTTTCATGCTTAGGGTACATACAAACTTTTGTGTATCAATATACACCTCAAATTTGTTCATAGTTTTCTTAGGCGCGCATTTAAGCCCCAAGTTCAATATGTTAAGCTCTTTTTGGTTGAGTTCTACCTCACTCAAATTATAAATGCCCACTTTTATGTGTCCCTCATTCTTTTTCTTGGATTGTTTATATCGCCCTGCTCTATACCCCCTTCTCTTTGGAATAGTCCCACCACCCTGTTCGGGTGCTGCTGCGGTCCACTTCTCCCTCCTCCCTCCTCCTCTGTTGTTTATCAGGTGAGTCTTTCCTCTTGGTGTCCCTCCACCCCCCACCCCCCTCCCTTGTTGTCCTAAAAAAGGTGATGATCCCTGTTGGTAATTAAACTGTCCATTGTACTCCTCATCTAGAGGAAGATACCTGTTATAGACAGGAATTTGGTTCCTCACATCAGGGTAATAATTTGTGTGTGTGTGTGGGGGAGGGGGGTGGTTTTGATACCACTCTTGATCCTGTTGTGGGTGGTAACCCGATGAGTGATTACCTCTATATTGTTGCGACAGGCGCGGTAATGCCTGATTGTAGTTCTGTTGATGTCCTCCTCTCATGTACTGAGGTGGCCTTGGTGAGTAATGATACTCATCTTGGTCACCTCTATATTGTTGAGGGGCATCATTCCGTATCTGTCCTGCTGCACCCTGCTCGCCTCTACTTATCCCACTTTAAGTCCCCAACTTTTTCACTTGGTCAGTTTTTGGTCCATTATTCGTGCTGATTTTTTCTTTATTCTCCATGGGGACCTCATTATTTCCTGTATTAAGGTTTTGCCATACATATATTTTATTATTTTTAAAATCAACAGAGTCCCTAATATATTTCCTTTTTTTTTTTTTTTTTTTTTTTTTTTTTTTTTTTTGTGTATCCCGATCAACCTTTTTCAAGTTTCTTTTTCATATTCTTGTTGAATTCCTTGATTTGATTGGAATCACTCATCGGTTCTAATTTGCTCTGAATAGCACTGATCTGCTCATTTAATCTGCCTAACTTGATCTGCTTCCTCTTTAAAACAAGACCCTGAAGTTCTTTTCCTACTCTGTTAAAAAATTCCAACCAGTCATCCATAAAACATTGGTCATCCAGACCATCCTGAGGGGGAACTTCCCATCTCAGGCTTCTAAAAATTTGTTATTCCTTTTGATAGGGCTCAAAAGTGAATACGTCCCACCAGGATTTGACCTGTTTTTCATGTTATCTAAGGTTTTTAACATGCTAGAACAATCTTCATCATAATCGGTCATCTCCTGATTGGTTGAGAAGATGCATTCGGTGTCTCTAGAACATTGAGGTTCTCTATTGGTGGAAAGTCCTCTTTTCCTAAACATTGATATCAGTGTATCTCACGTAGTGACGGATTTCTTCAACAGCCAACTTCCTCCTCCGTGTGTGGTGCGATCGCTGAATCCCCCGCAGAGAAGATCTCCGGGTGAACCTCTGCCACGAGTTTTGCTGCTGATATTGCTGACGGTGTGATGACCCCTAGTGGATGCTGATACAAGTCCTTACAACCTGTTTAATGTTTACCTGCTTGCTGTGATCCTCTGTGGTGGGGGGTCATGGCTATCAGGTAAGAAGTAACCCCCCTCATTCTCGGTGGTGGATCTTCCTCTGTTGTCACGGATTATTATTGTTTATCACTCGGACTTTCCTTGACCATTTATGGGTGATTTGGAGTCACTACTTCATTCATTTATTTTTCTTTCTTTTTCATTTAATGGGACACTATTGTGGATTATATGCAGGTGTTCTCTGCATTTATCCTCCTCCACATGATTTTTCATTTATGTGTTGTATGTTATATGCACATTTAATTAGCGCAATTCTTTTATTTCTCTATATACTTTGAATGCAGCTTTAATCCAACTTTACACTCTCTCTCTGGATCAAAGTCGCATCAAAGCATTGCAGGTACCTTTTCAAAGTCACTGATTTTCAAAGTCGCATAGATGGGAATGAGTGCCATTGAAATCAATGGGCTGTGACTTGTCATGCAACTTTGTGTCCAAAGTCACATGACAAGACACACTAGTGGAAACGGAGCCTTAGTGTGGTTGCCTGTACTATGATCGATTATTTTAGACTGTGATAGTCTTCTGATGAGAGAACACTGAGCGTGAACCTATGATCAGCTCCTCCCATCCTGTATACGCCCACTGGCTACACAGGAACAGTAAGACATTATTTTTTTTTTTTTTTTTTTTTTAAGGGAAGAGGCTATCGTGGACTTTAATGGTACCGTATACCAACTGTAGTAAAAAGTCGTAGGTAAAATAATTTTTATTACAAAAAATACACAAGTATACACATTTGACAATTGAGTATTTAAAAAATCAATGATAATCAACAAACGTGCCTTGGTTCTGAAGTCACATCAAAGTGTGACAGCCAAATCATTTACATCATCTGTACATTGAATGCTCAACATGTTTTGCGGGTTATATTCGCTGCTTTCTCAGAAGCTTAATTGCACAAATACAGTATCACAAAAGTGAGTACACCCCTCACATTTTGTAAATATTTTACAAAAATGTGAGGGGTGTACTCACTTTTGTGAGATACTGCATATACAGTGTATATATACACTTACATACATGGTGCATACCCTAATGCAATAGGCTGCGCAGACCTATGCTTCAGTTTATGAATAGACTGGACGGAAGCCTCTGTACAGAGCTTTTCCTGTCCATTCATTCTGTGTAGCTGAGGCTGAGATTGAGGGCTGTGTCCTCAATCTCCTTTCTCTGTCTCAAAAGTAGAACATCAGAGGTCTGTTTAGATTGTTTAGAAAGTTAAAAAAAAAAAAAAAGTAAAAAATAAAATATCAAAAACTAAAAATGACTGACAACAGTGGCGGAACTACCAGGGTCACAAAACTTGTACTTTATCTGGGCCCTGGTGTTCTGCCCTGGGCTCGGAGAGAAGGGTCCTGGCTGGGGGTCAGGGGGGCCCTTCATTGTTTCTTGCACTGGGGCCCTGAAGATTCTAGTTACGCCACTGATTGATAGCATTGTTGTTCCAATATAGTGTTGTGATAAACACATTTATTATTTATTTGTCCAACAGTTTGCCTAATTTGCAATTTAAAGTTGGCTTCCATTGCAGGAGGGATCCGAGGAGATGTTCTAATTGACATTGGCAGCGGACCTACCATCTACCAACTCCTGTCTGCCTGTGAATCTTTTCCCTATATCATTGCCTCAGATTTTACAGATCAAAACCGACAGGAGCTTGAGAAGTGGCTGGAAGATGACCCAGAGGCTTTTGATTGGTCAGAAATTGTGAAGACTGTCTGTGAAATTGAGGGAAATGGGTATGTAATGTATTCCTAACAAGAGAGTATGTACAATAACGTAAGAAAAAGACGTATACCCAATGGAATTTGCTGAATTTTTCAACATAGGCAAACTGATTTTTTTTTTTTTTCAAACTGTGCCTACTCTTTCTGATTCTAGATGCATGCACTTTGACTGCAATTGTTGTAAGAGATACCTGAACACCCTGTGTTTACATTTTTGAAGTCCTTTAAGACCTTAAGTTTCTTTTAGGATGAGATGGTCAGCTCTTGGTTTGAATTTGCCGTGCCTGCCAATCCTAGAGAAAGTAGCAATTATCTGAAATTTACACCACTTGTGGATCATTTTCCTTACATTGGAATGACTGATTTTAAACCATTTGATGATCTTTTAAATCCATTGTCATACACAACTTTCTGAGGGCATTAGAGAGCTCTATTGATCTTGGCTTGATGGCCCCACGCGTGAATAGAACACCAGACCCTGGATATCTGAGATTTTAAATAAGCCCGGTTCCATTTTGAATACTACCTCGGGAGGTTCTAATCATTAGCACCTAATCTGGGAACCCTCAATTATAATTTGTGATGTAAGGTGGTGGCAAATGTAGGTGTGTACTTATGTTTTCTATATAAATGCAATTCTTTTTTTTTCATTTAGGTCAGGGGCCTCCAAACTTTTCAGTACAAGGGCCACGTTGTATACAAATATTGATGGGCCAAAAATCTGTTTAAGAATACAGAGCTGCCCCCTTGCATATTGTAAGTGTCCCCATACTATTGGGGTGGGGATAGTGGAGAAGTACAAACCTTGTAATGGGCCCCAGTTTGGAGACCCCTAATTTAGATCAAAATAAATACTCCATGTCCATTTTTTCATGTTATACATATTCCCTTTATTTGTTGGCACTATTTGAATCAAGGTCTTATGTTTGTCTGTTCAGTAAAGTCAACAATTTCACCCCCCCCCCCCCAACATGAGAACCTTTTGAAAGTCCTAAAAACTGTAAAGCTGGTCTTTTGGTAACTGCATGGAAAAAGTCACAATACACAGTAACTATCTTTTATTACTAAAAAGTTGTCTTTGAGCTCCAGTCACTGACTTTCCCTAGGCTGAGAGGTCATCCGTTTGTTTCAGCCAGGAAAAAGCTGAAACAAACCACCACTTCCCAGTGATCAGATTGCAACGTTCTAACTTTGTAGCAAATCTTCTTTTTGTTCCATGACTCAGGTCCTTCATATCACAGCCCCACCTTTTAGGCTCCATTCACACTAGCGCGTTTTTTGATGCATTTTGCATTTTGCAGAAATGCACGGGAATTTTTTAACATGGGTTCCTATGGAACATGTTCACATCAATGCTTTTTTGTTTCTCTGCATTTTTAGAAAGGGTCGGGGACTTTTTTTCATGCAAAAAGCAGCGTTTTGCATGTAATGGATTTCAATGGACAAGCATCAAAAATGCAAGTGCACCGTTTTTGATGCGTTTTTGCCTTTTTTTTTTTTTTTTTTTTTTTTTTTTTTTTAGACTGTAAAAAAAAACTGTAAAAAAAAAACACAAATCGCGGCAAAAACGCTGCTCAAAAACGTGGCAAGCATGAAAAAAAAAACCTCCAAAAACGCTCAAAAGCAACATGCATAGGTGTGAATCGAGCCTGACATCACAACCCCCTTTACATCAGGGTCTTTAGTGCCCTCTTTCACATCACAGCCCCCTCCCCCTTCCCCCTTTAAATCATAGTCTCCACTGCAGTTACAGCTCTTCCCCCTTCACAGTCCTACCTTAGCATCTCGAAGAGCACTTGACAGCCTGAATTCTTCCCCTGCCACTGCTGTCAAAGCTCATGGCGGAGGGCGAGAGACACAGCAGGCTGGATTCCACTTTGTATATGCATTTGCCTGCCTGCCGCCGTGCCGCTGCTGTTAAAATCACAGCAGGGAAGAGGGCAGGAGATACAGAAGGTCTGCACTGAGGGAGCTGACCAACACTTGCTAACAAGAGAGTTTGTGCAGCTCCCACTCCCCGTGTAGAACTGCCATATCTCCTGCCTACTACCCTGCTGCGAGTTTAACAGCAGCGGTGGCAGCAGGCAGGCAAATGCGTATACAGAAGAGGAATCCACCCTCCTGTGTCTCCCACCCTTCACTGTGAGTTTTAACAGCAGCAGTGGCAGCGGCAGGAGAAGAGATCAGGCTAAGTGGTGCGGCTGCGGTCTGGACAGGACTGTCACTTGGTCTGTGTCCAGACCGCGGTCTGCCATTTACTGATGCCTGGTTTAGATAATTATGTCATCTCTGAGCCGAAATTTCAGTTCATGGAGTAGTAGATGGTAATCCTGGATTATAGAAAAGATGATTCCATCCTTCTGGAGACCAAAGCAGATGAAGTCATTGTCATGGGAGTCAGAAAAAAATAAACAAAAATAAAAAGATAAACACACCTTTGAGTTACCTCTACAAAAAGTTTATTGGCATATAAAATGAACAAAAAATCAGCAGTATCAAATTCCAAAGACCGCCCCCCCCCCCCCCCCAAAAAAAAAAAGAAAAAAAAAACTCCCATATTAACCCCACTACACAAATCAACCCTAACCAGCTAATTCCCTTACTATGTTCACCCTTCCTGATAACATTAAACAAAAACAATATATTGAAAATAAAATATAAGGAATAGTACCTGCCTGTACAATGAAGAGCCAGCATCCCACCTTTTTAAAACCACAATGGGTGAATGAGGCTCTAGAGCTTTACAAGGTAGAAGCTGGATATCCGGGCCTGCCTATTGAGCCAAGACCACCTATAACCCAGAAAGATCCTGATGGATATCAAGTCCGCAGATATCAAATCCAGTTCAATGAAATAGTAATAACCAAAAACAAGATACTGTATATACTCAAGTATAAGTCGCGATTTTATTTATTTTAGGCTGAAAGTGCCCCCCTCGACTTATACTCGAGTTACCACTGTCTGCCTACATGATCATCGTGTCATGCAGGCAGACGGCGGCCAGCGTGTGATAATACAGCTCGGAGGCTATTGCAGCTTTTAAAAGCCGCTCCTCGTCTGTGATAGGCTGAACACTCCATTTCCCAGCAGTTAGTGTACAGCCTATCATGGATATTCTCTCATCCTCGTCCGTGGTATGAGAATGAGAGAATGTCCGTGATAGGCTGAGTGCTGACTGCTGGGAAATGGAGTGTTCTGCCTATCACAGATGAGGAGGAGGTGCGGCTTTTGAACAGTGGAATGGCCGCCGAATGGTATTATCACACGCTGATCGGAGGATGGAGATCGCCACAGGGAGGATGGAGATCGCCACACGGAGGCTGCATAGGATCACAGAACACAGGACACATGCACATGTACAGGGCACATGCACAGGGCACATGCACATGCACAGGACACATGTACAGGGACACAAGGACATGCAGATGGGCATTGTTGACCCTCTTTTTCCACTTACAGTAGCTGCTGCATTTCTCCCCCTCGTCTTACACTCGGGTCAATAAGTTTTTCCCAGTTTTTTGTGGTAAATTAGGGGCCTCGACTTTTATATTTGGGTCGACTTATACTCAAGTATATACGGTAATGTCTTTAACATGTAATATCATTTGTGGCCATATGGAGACAATGGACTGGAGTAAAGAAAAATATTGATGTTCATATCCTGGGATAGTGTGATGTGCCCATGGGCCCCCTCTTCCCTGTGGTGACTTGTTTTATTGGAGTTTTTAGATTTTTTTTTTTTTTTTTTTTTCTTTATTTGGACCTGCCTGGATTGCTGAGGCTGACCAGCATATAGTGAGAGTAGCTACTATCCCCATTGCTACCTTACCATATGGCTACACAGCTTGAGACTGCAGCGGGAACCAGCACCTGAGGATATATATCCTCAGAGCATCTGAGACACACCACAGCAGAGTGAGTGGCTAATCGGATGGACGAGGACCGTGAGTACTATAGGCATTACAGACCTTAGGTGTTTCTGCTTATGGTCCTATCAGCTGCGTGTTGACACAGGGGATAGGCTGCCCACAACTTGGGACCTCCCAAGTCCTGCAGGCCAGACCTTTTATATACCTATAGCATACAATACTCATCTGGTTTGGATGGACTGCTCCTGCTATATACATCACAGCTTTATCCCGATCCCTACAGCTTTGACTATCACAGCTCGTGACACTAACAGCAGACGTCAATATTTTATGTGGATATAATTACAGACTCTCACATGGCTATGTAGCAGCCCGTGGACACATCACACTATCCCAGGATATGAACATCAATATTTTTCCTTTTACTCGAGCCCGTTGTCTCCATATGGCCGCATATAATATTAGATGCTAAAGACATTTTGTTTTTTTACACTATGGTTTATGGAACTGGATTTGATATCTATGACTTGATATCCATCAGCATTTTCCTAGGTTATAGGTGGTCTCGGCTCGATAGGCAGGCCCAGGATTCCAGTTTATACCTTTTTTGTAGAGCTCTAGCACCTTCACACATTGTGGTTTTAAGGTGGGGTGCTAGCTCTTCAGGGTACAGGCAGGTTCTATTCCTTATATTTTCAATATATTGTTTTTGTGCAGGTAGATGGGCAGGGAGTTAGTGAGACTCTGGGGGAGGGTTACACCAGCTTCCACTGTGGGATTTTTAAAATATTCTTAGGAAGAGTGAAAATAGGGAGGGAATTAGCTTTGATGCTTTTTTTTTTTTTTGGGTAGAGGTAACTCATAAGGGTGTGTTATCTTTTCCTTTTTCTTTTTTTCTTTTTTCTGACTCCCCCTGACTTTTTGATTACATCCTCCTCACATTACTATAGGGGAGTACCTCACTTTTTTATTTTGCTTGCGCAGAGCTCCCGGGACCATTCTCCTCTTCTTCTTTTTTTTTTTTTTTTTTTTTTTTTTTTTTTTGGTTATAATTGTCAAGGGGGGTACTGTGATCTCTTTGAGAGTCAATACATACTTGGAAGTGTTACACTGACATAGTATGCTGTATGCAATGTACAAAAAAATTAGACATAAATGAATCCACTTAACTATTTCATGTTTAAAGCAGAGATAAATGGGAAGAGAAGCAGAACAAGCTGAGGTCCAGAATACTGAAGGTGCTGAAGTGTGATGTGACCAGGAGTAATCCACTGGATCCCATAGAGGTGCCTCCTGCAGACTGCCTGATCACCTCCCTTTGTCTGGAGACGGCCTGTAAAGACCTGGAGGCTTATCACTGCTCTATTCAGAATATCACAAGACTGCTCAGACCAGGAGGACACCTAGTGCTCATTGGGGCCCTGGGAAATACCTACTACATGGTACAGCAGAAGGCCTTTTTCTGTCTTTCTCTAGACGAAGATGTTGTGAGGGGTGCGATCACCCAGGCTGGATACACAATACAAAGCATGGACATATTCCCAATCCCAGAGAGAATGACTCGTTTACATGTTGCTGACACCTTGGCTCACTTTTTCCTTGTAGCGAAAAAAGAGGCAACAAATTCATTATAATTGATTTATAAGAAAAGTAAAAACCTTTTTTGATTTCTGTGTACCTGTGATAAAACCAAGATATAATATGTGAAAGTTTTATTCTCAATTATCAAATAAAATTGACCATTTATAAAATATCCACTGTTACCTGGTATCTAAAATATGATCTCTATCTTTCATTTTATAACATCAGCAGTGTTCTAATACAAAATTATTACTTTGGACAATTTAATATGAGCTTATTTGAAACATTTTGCTATAAAACTATGATGTAATTGATAACCATGACATTTGTCATAGCTGACATAATTGCTGGCATCACCAATGACACAATCCTCATTAATGACAACATCATCCTAGATGACATTTTCATCACTAACCAATGACATCCTCATCAATGACATAATCAATGACTTCATCATTGATGCATCATCCTCAACATCACCATTATTAATTACATCATAATCCTCATCGATGACCTAAACAAAATCGTCTATTAATGACCTAATCAGCTGTTTAATAATCATTGACATAATCATTGATGAAATCATCACCGGCATCAATAACATCATGCTAGATGTCGTCGTCCTCATCAATGACACCATTAGCCATGAAATGATCGATGAGACAATTACCATCAATGATATTATCATCCATGAAATCTTTACTGATGACATCATCACTGACAACCTCATCAATGACTATCCTCACATAATCAGCAATAGCATCCATGGCGTTACTGATGACATCACAATCGGTGAAGTCATCACCATTGACATCATCATCAATGACGTATGATTTTTGCCTGTTTTACGTATTTTCAGAATTCTCTATACCAACTCAATCAGAGCAGAGCCTTGTTTGGCCTCATCCCGGGTGACAGACTTTTTTGTTCTTTTTATTGGGTGGGTTTTGTCCCCCTATTTGCCTATGCACTCTACCCTGGGTGTCCTGCAGGTTCTGTGAGCCTTATTCTTTTTTCACTCCTTTTTTCTATTTCTCCCTGCATCCCCTCTTTCCCTCCCTCACCCCTTTCCCCCCTTTCCCCCCCTTTTTTTTCCCTTTCCCCCTTACCCCCCCTTTCACCCCCCCCTCCCTTTCCCCACCCTGGTTTCTCCATTGTTCCCCACTTTCCCCCCCTCCTCCTCCCTCCCCTCCTTCCCCTCCTTCCTCTCCTTCCTTCCTTCATCCTTCCTTCTATCCTTTCGCCTTTCCTCACTTCCAGTCCTGAGTGTCCCAGAGTATATCCCAATTTATGATATTAACCTAATACTCTATCTACTTACAGTCTGTCTTGACAGCCCCCCTTACTCACCCCCAGGGGGAACACCCTAATGGGTATCTCGAAATTACCGTTTTTTTTGGGTAATTATTGGTGAGTCTTGTTACACACTGCATAAACAATCCAAGTCTACTATGCATTATCATTTAACCTTATGAATGTTTCATTGTAATTCTGATTGTCTCCTAGATGTTATGATTGGATGCCTCCTGAGGAAGCGGCATTGGCCGCGAAACTGTTGAGGCCAACGTCCTTTTCTACATCATTGTGCCTTCATCTATCCATGGGGGTTTCATTTATTGACATTTTAAATGTTTCTGTTTGACTGTTTACTATGTAACAACTTTTAAGTTGTTTTTGTTAATATTGTATGATTTTTGTGTAATTAAAATAAATTGAAATTTTATCCTTGTCCTACTCCTATACTTGGGTACCGCAATAGTGCAAACTTTTTGGTGAATTAGGGCGTTCTTGGAGTAGCCCTGGTCCATTCCCCTCCTCTTTTCTAGTACATCAATGACATAATCATCAATGACTTCAACATTATTGACATCAGCATTGATGATATCAAGACATTGTTGAGTACATCATAATAGATGACATCATAAACATTTAGGACATCATCTACATCATCATCGATGACCACATCCATGACATTGATTACATCATTGTCCTAGTGTCAGAAACCATGAATCAGACTGAGACAGAAGTACAGTTAAATCACACTTGTTTAATAATAATGATAAAACAAGTAAACAGAGTAAATGTAGTCAAAACATAGCCAGGGTTCAACGGACAGTCAGACAGGCCAAAAGGTCAGGGAGCCAGAGAACAGCATAGTAGAACAGCAAGCAGGATCTGGAGCCAGAAGGAATGTCAGCCAAGCAAGTCTTTAACAGGAACACAGGAGAGCGTCTCTAGAGATATGACCAAGGGGAAGGCAGAGATCATCTTGACTGGATGGTTTAAGTAGGCAGGACCGACGAGCAGGATCATCAACAGGTGAGTCACTGTGGAGAGCTAGGAGCTGGCGATTAGCCAACAGCTGAGCGGCCAGCTCAGAGAAGGAAGGGCTAGGCCCAGCCCAGACAGAACCCCCTCTTCAACGACCCCTCCCCCTCAGAGGACCACCAGGCTTGAGGGGAAAACGTCTATGGGAAACACAGGGGAGGACAGGGGCATGTACGTCCGAGGATAGGACCCAAGAGCGTTCCTCCGGACCGTACCCTTTCCAATGCACCAGGTACTATATGCACCCACGGAACCTACGGGTGTCAACAATGGACTGTATTTAATACTCATCAATCTTTACATGGCGCCAAGGTGGTAAAGCGGTTGCAGACCAAAGGTTTTAATAAGGAGACATGAAATACATTTAAGTTACGCATATTAGAAGGAAGGTCTAATGCATAAGCCACTAGGTTAATCCTGCGAAGAATACGGAAAGGCCCAATAAACCGAGGTGTGAACTTCGGGGGAGGGAACACGAAGTCGGAGGTTGCGAGATGACAGCCAGACCCTGTCCCCAACCTGGTAGGAAGGCGCAAACAGGCGTCTGTGGTCAGCATGGAGTTTGTACCTATCATTAGCATGTCGCAAAGCCTCTTGGACTTGTGCCCAAGTGCAAGGAAGACCACAGAGATGCTCCTCTAATGCAGGAATACTCTGCGGAACAAAAGAGTAAGGCAACATGGAAGGTTGGAAACCATAGTTCGCCATAAACGGTGACAATCGGGAAGCAGAATTCAAGGCACTATTGTGAGCAAACTCTGCCCATGTAAGACCAGTTGTTTTGGTCCGAAATATAGCAACGTAGGAATTGCTCGAAGGACTTATTGGCTCGTTCTGCGGCCCCATTAGACCGCAGGTGATACGCAGAGGAAAAAGCAAGCTGAATTCCCAACTGTGCAAAAAAGGCTCACCAAAACGGGACACAAACTGACTACCTATGTCCGAGACAATCACCTTAGGTAGCCCATGTAAGCGAAAGATCTCCCAAGCAAAAATGAAAGCCAGTTCCTTAGAAGTGGGCAACTTAAGTGGAATACAATGAGACATTTTTGAGAACCGGTCAACCACCATAAGGATAACTGTGTTGCCCTGGGAGTTGGGTAATTCCACAATGAAATTCATAGACAGCTGGGTCCAGAGCCTCTGGTTGTAGGAGACCCACTGGAAGGTGTCGTGCAGTCTGAGCATACATGAAACAGGCAGCTACAAAGTTGGTTACATCAGCACGTAGACTAGGCCACCAGAATTGTGGTGAAATGGCCCAAAAGAGTTGATTCTTCCCAGGGTGGCCAGCAGCCTTGGGAGAATGGTAAGTCTTAAGCATGGCAGTACGGAGACTCTCTAGGACAAAGCAGCAGTCACAAGGTTTCTAAGGGAGGAGCATGGACCTGAGCAGCAAGAATTGTTGTCACCCAAAGGAGAAGTGAGACTGGTGCTAACCGTAGCCAGAATATGATCAGGAGGAATCACAGGAACCGGAACCAACGCCATGTTGGAAGTGGAGGAAAATTGTTGTGACAAAGCGTCAGCCCTTACATTCTTAGTACCGGACAAGAATGAGACAATGTAATTGAAACTAGACAAAAGAGCCCATCGCACCCTTCTGGGAGAGAGGCGTTTAGCCTCAGACAAGAATGTGAGATTCTTATGGTCAGTAAGAATGAGAATCGGCACAGTGGTACCTTCGAGGGGATGTCTCCATTCTTTCAGGGGTAAAATGATCGCTAACAACTCTCTGTCACCAATCTCGTAATTGTACTCCGCAAGTGACAATTTCTTGGAAAAGTAGCCACAAGGGTGCATAGCGCTCTCAGAGGTAGGACTTTGAGACAGAAGGACACCAACTCCAGTCGCAGAAGCATCAACCTCTAGGATAAAAGGTAACGTATAATCGGGATGTTCCAACACTAGAGCAGAAACAAAGGCAGCCTTGACTCTCAAAGGCCTTAATGGACTCCGGAGACCAACTCTATGGGTTACCGTCCTTTCTGGTCATATCAGTCAGGGGATTGACCAGAGATGTGAAGTTGCGAATAAACTTCCGATAATAAAAACGCTGCAGAGGACGTAAACCCCAGGTCGGGGCCATTGTAGGACTGCTGAAAGTTTCTCTGGGTCCATCGAAAAACCAGCAGTGGAAATGGCATAACCCAGGAATTTAACCTGTTCACGATGGAATTTGCACTTCTCCAATATACAATAGAGGCTGTTCTCTCTTAGTTTCTGAAGCACACGACAGACATCTGTGTGGTGGCTCTCCAGGGACTTGGAAAATATAAGGATATCGTCGAGGTAAATCACCACACATAACTGCAACAAATCTCGAAGGACATCGTTAATAAATTCCTGGAAAACTGCCAGGGCGTTACAAAGGCCAAAAGTCATTATGAGGTACTCATAATGGCCTGTTCTGGTATTAAACGCTGTTTTCCACTTGTCGCCCTCCTTAATCCTCACGAGATTGTATGCCCCTCTCAAATCAAGCTTTGTGAAAACAGTGGCTCACTTGAGGCGGTCAAATAACTCCTTAATCAATGGAATCGGAAAGGCATTCATAATCGTGAAACGTTTGAGACCCCCTATAATCGATACAAGGTCTCAGTTCACCACTCCTCTTCTTCACAAAGAAGAAACCAGCACCAGCAGGAGACGAGGATTTGCGGATAGAATAATAAGAAATATGTGGCGCTAACTAGAGTGCATAAATAAATAATGGGGATGATAAAAAAAATACATCAAATACTAACTGAAGTGCAAAAGTGAAACAGTATTAACCTCAATACATAAACTACAGTGAAATCACATAAATGAAGTGACTGTGCATAAAATAATGGTAATTCATAAAATGTGTCAACAAATGGATTGATAGATGCTTTTTCCTCTTTTTTATACACTCCTAAGTTTAATATTACTGTCTTTTTATAGGATTAATTTTGAAATTTGTAAGCTCACCATATTCTTTCAGTTCTTTTATTAGGTTGGGTACAAACAGCTTTGGTTTGGTCATGTATAGAAGTACGTCATCTGCATACGCCGCTCTGTATTTTTACTAGCAATGGTTCCAGTACAATTACATATAGGAGCAGCAAGAGCGGGCATCCTTGTCTTGTTCCATTGAACATCTCGAAAGCAAATGACATATATCCATTGACCCTGATCCTGGCTGTCGGATGGTTATATAGATTATTAATCCATCTCATCATTCTTGGTCCTACACCTGTGCTCCGGAGTGCCTCCATCATGAATCCCCAATCTACTCGGTCAAATGCTTTTTCAGAATCGATCGAGATAAGTAGTGTTGGGGATTTCCTCATCCTACCTTTATTCATTATTAACGATGTCCTTATACTGTTGTCTCTTCCCACCCTTCCTGATACAAAGCCTGCTTGATCGACGTTTATCAATTCTGCAATTCGCATGAGATTTTTTAGTCTCGATGCCAGGATTTTTGCATATAGTTTTGTGTCTGCGTTTAACAACGCTATGGGCCTGTAATTGGAGCAGTCAGTTCTATCTTTCCCTATTTTTGGTAATATTGAGATATTGGCAAGGAGGGATTCTCTTCTTATTTCTTCATTTCTCCTATTTTATTAAAATAGTTACATAGTACAGGGACTGATTGTTCTTTAAATTTTTTATAATATTTTATTGTAAACCCATCCGGGCCTGGGCTTTTCCCCCCTGGTATTTCTTTTAGGGCGTTGTAGATTTCCTCTTGAGTAATTCATTCTTCTAGTGATTCTACACTTCCTGATGGTGTTTTTGGTAGGTTGGCTTCGGCTAGGTATGCCTGTATTTTAACTTTCCTACTTTCTTTCTCCTGTCGTGTCTCTTTACTTTTAATTGCATATAAAGCGCTATAATATGTTTTAAAGGCCTCTAGAATATCAGTTGTTTTGTATTTCATTTCCCCTTTCTCATTTTTTATTTTTTCTACATAGTTTAAAGTTTTTTTTCCTTTGATATTTTTGCTAGGTATTTCCCAGGCTTATTCCTCCATTTATATCTTTCTTTTGCAACATTTTTAAATACTTTTCTAGTTTATTATTCCATCAGGTCCCTTAGCTGGCCCCTTTTTATGACAATCTTCTGATGTGTTGTCTTATCTAATTGTATTTTGTGGATTTTTTTTCTAGGTCATGTAGTTCTTTTATTACATTTTTCATGGTTATTTTGCTTTCTCTTTTTTTCACGGCTCCTATTGAGATCAGCTTTCCCCTAATATAGGCCTTATGGGCCTCCCAAATAGTTGCCTTTGTTACATCTGGTGTGTTATTTATACTGAAATATTGTTCAATTTCTGTCATTATTTTTTTTACTTCTATGTCGACTATTAGCTCTTCATTTAGTCTCCAGGACCCTTTTTTATATTCTTTTTCGCTGAATCTTATCTTTACTGTTACAGGAGCATGATCGGAGATTGATGTTAAACCAATTGAGGCCTCTACTAAATTTTCCAGTATTTCGTGATCCACCAAGATGTAATCTAATCTTGAGTACGTGTCGTGTAGCTCAGTTGTGGAGGGAGGAGCCAGATGTGGGCGAGGTCGGGCTGCTGCTGCTGAGTGCGGGGAGCTCGGCGTCCCTCTAGCCGTGATGCAGGCCAGGAGCAGCTCACGGACCGCACACTAGCCGTCCGTCACCCCTCCCTGGAGAGCCGCGCTTTGTGTGCAGTCCCTGCCATCCGTCCATCCTACCTCCCAGCCCCGGGAATCGGTTGCGAGGGGTGAGGGCGGTGGGAGCGGCGCGCCTGAGCCAGCAGCGGCAAAGGGCTATCACGGTCCGGAGCTCGGCCGGGACCACCGTGCCTTCTACCATCATGTGCTGGAACCTGCAAACGATATGAGGAGAGGCGTGCAAGCTTGTATTCGCCTGTGATGGAGATGACAGCGTTTGTTTACTAGGAGTTGAAGACAGAGTGACAGCTGTACGAAAGGGAATCCCAAGTACAGGTGGAAGCCCCAGGAGCCTTAAAGGAGTAGTGCAAAGGACGCATGGTGGGTAAGACTTTGGCTAATTCTAAATCCGGAATGGAGGGTAAGTAACCCATTAGTTACTTCTTAAAGCTATATGGAATTCTCCTCCTATGGGACTGCTGCCTCTAGTTTCACTCCGCACTTACTATCACAAAGTATCATTGCAACAATCATTCAAAGTGGCGTAAAAGTATTGTACAGTATGTCACATTTGGCTCAGGGTATGACACTGAGGGTGGACTGCTGAAAAGGAAGACGCAACAGAGGGAGGTGTGATTTAGCGGGGGGACACTCCGTATCAGGGGGCCTTGGGGGGAACAGGAGTTCTTTAGCGCCAGGGGTAACACTCAGATAAAGTTCTTTCAGCTTCATACAATACGCCTGGGGCTGTGGGTTTTTGCGCAGGTTGGAGTATAACTTATTGGTGGCTGAGGCAGGGGGATTGCTCTTTGGCGGACGTTGAGCGACTTGTGAAAAGGTGTGAAGAAGCAATCTGTATCACGCTATTTCCTACCACCATTTGTCTACCCTACTGTTCTGCCTTCTCAAGGGTTGAGAGGTAGGTAGAAATGAGAGGCAAATCAACAAAAGGGGCCACTGCAAACCCGCCTAGAACAAGCACAAGCCCAGGCACCATTAGGAAATATATGGTGAACGAGTGTAGCAAAGAAAGCCCGGGTAAATCAACAGGGGCCAAAAAAAACCACCAGATCGCCCAGGCAAAACTGGGACAAGAAGACTAATGGCCAACGCGGAAATAAGACCCCCAGGCAGCGAGGCAGGTGCAGAAATGCCAGCGGAGATCCAGCAGGAAAAACTTCTCCCCACTAAGGGAGAAATAGCAGAAATGTTTGCTAGGTTGGAGGCCTCAATCAAAGAAGAGATTAGTATTGTGCACGAAAATATGAGCCACATATTGAAAAGAGTGGAGGAAGTGGAATCCATAGTTGACAAGCAAGGAGTAGAAATCTACTTTTGGGAGGTTGGGGGGAGGGGAAAGGGAGGGATTAATCAATATAACAGTATCAGGAGCCTGCATCACAGAAGGAAGAAAACGAATGAGAGTGAGTGATGATGCCTAGTTTAAAAATTGTCTCTTATAATGTTAGGGGCTTGAATTTTTATGTAAAACGTGCTAATATTTTAGGGGAACTGAAGTTTTTGAAGGCCGAGGTTGCAATGCTTCAAGAGACACATTTAAGTGTCAATAAGAACCAAAAAATCTTTTCCAGAGACTTCCCAGTTTGGTATTACAGTGACTCACCAATTAAAGGGGCAAGAGGAGTGGCCATAGGGTTTGCCAGGGAGACCAGGTTTGAACTAGAGGAGGGATTAGCTGACCCGGAGGGTCGGTTTCTCTTCCTGAAAGGTAAAATCAATGGCTCGAAGTGCTCCCTGGCAAACATCTATGGGCCAAATAAAAACACACACAGAAAAGTAATGGGCATACTGGCAAAATTCGAAGAATTAATGATGGGGAAGGCGATTGTTGCAGGGGACTTTAATCTTTGCTTAGACCCCGAAAAGGAATATTCGTCGCATGTCCGGGGGAGGGAGGGCGTGTGCGCAGGAAAACTCAAAAAGAAGCTGCATCAGCTCCAGCTGGTAGATGTATGGAGGATCCAGCAGGGTGACATAAGGGACTACACTTACTACTCCCCCGTGCATGCGACGTACTCGAGACTCGACTTTTTCCTGGTAGAACACAGGTTGCTGGAAGAGGTCACAGGGGCATCTATTGGCAATATGACATTTTCTGATCATGCACCGGTGAGTTTACAAATTAAAATGGGCGAAACTTATATACAGGGCTCAGGGTGGAGACTGAACGAAGACCTGTTGCTAGACAAAAATATCTTAAAGAGAATCAAGGAAGAGCTGGATTGGTTCTTCAAAATAAATATGCCCGGGGAGGTAAACAAGGCTACAATCTGGGAGGCTCACAAAGCATACATCAGGGGCATATTTATGATGGTAGGGGCGGAAAAAAAGCAAGAGATTGAAAAACGAAAGGCTAGCCCTGATTAAAGAGATCCAAGAACTAGAGCAACAACATAAAGCATCAGGAGGGAGAGAGGCTTGGACAAATCTACATAAAAGAAGAGAAGAGCTGAGGGCTTGTTTAGAACAGGAAACGCGTAAAACCTATAACTTGGTTAAGAAAGAAAGATACATTTATGGTAACAAACCGGGCAAGCTTCTTGCTCGGGCCCTGAAAAAAAAGAAAACGAGCAATTATATTGAAAAAATCAAGACCAAATCAGGGGAAATTAAATATAAAACGTGTGATTTAGTGAAAGCTTTTCAAGAGTTCTACGGTGAGTTGTACGCAATAAACGCAGATAACTCTCAGGAGTCAAATAGACGTAAGCAAGAGGTCAGTAAAACTTTTTTAAAAGAGGTGAATTTAATAAAAATTATGGAAGAAGACAAGGTTATGTTGGATGCCCCTGTGACTGTACAGGAACTAAGGAAAGCCATACAGGATACCCCAAATGGGAAAAGTCCAGGCCCTGATGGGCTGATCGCCCTTTACTATAAAAAACTACAGGAACCATTACTCCCCATATTGTGCTCATACATGAATTGGATCTGGGAAAGCTGGGAGATGAGGAAGGAAGCACTTGAAGCAAGTATTGCAATTATTGGGAAGGAGGGGAGGGATAGCACTTTATGCTCGTTACAGGCCCATCTCCCTCTTGAATGTCGACACGAAGCTCTTTGCAAAGATCTTGGCCGATAGATTGAAAAAGATAATAAACGAGATTGTTCACTCCGACCAAGTGGGCTTTGTACCTGGAAGGGAAGGGAGAGATAACGGTATTAAAACATTAATGGTGGCCCAGACAATGAAGAATAGGGGAGACCCAGGACTACTCCTGTCGATGGATGCTGAAAAAGCTTTCAACAGGGTAGACTGGGGCTTCATGTGGACCACTTTGGAAGAGTTTGGCATAGGCAATAAAATGCTTAGTAGGATAAAAGCCTTGTACACCTCCCCCACTGCAAGAGTTAAGATAAATGGTACCCTTTCTGAACCTATCGCGTTGCATAATGGTACTAGACAGGGGTGTCCACTTTCCCCGCTGCTTTTTGTGTTGACGTTGGAACCTTTACTGGCTAAGATAAGACTCAGCCCGGACATCAGCGGGGTTAAAATTGGTGAAGAAGAATATAAAATAGCGGCCTTTGCGGATGACGACTTATTGTACGTCACCTGTCTGAGGATCACCCTTCCGAACCTGCTTGAGATTGTCAGGAACTATGGTAGATTATCCAATTTTCGAGTTAATTCAACCAAGTCGGAAATATTGGAAATTGTGAAAGATAAAGATGAGGATAAGGCTTATCAAAATAGTCTCCCATTTAAATGGGGGATAAAAGAGCTCAATTACCTAGGAGTCAAAATTTCACCAGTAAAAGAGACACTGTTCCAAGCCAACTATATGTCACTCCTTAATGAGATCAGGTCTGAGTTAAATAGATTTCCGCGGAACCGACTCTCATGGGGAGGCAGAATAAACCTACTTAAAATGTCAGTTCTCCCTAAAATTACATATAAAATCCAAATGCTCCCAATTTCAATACCGCAGAGCTTTTTGCATAAATTGCACACATTGTTTGTAAGGTTTATATGGAGGGGGAAAAAAACATGAATTAAGTATGCACAATTAGTGAATTTTAAGAAGAGGGGGGGTGGGGGGAACCTGATATTAAAAAATATTATGTAGCTATAGTTATATCACGCATTTTAGATTGGGCGAGTAATAATAAAGAAAAACAATGGGTGAAAATAGAGAATATAACGAGTAGGGTGGATTTGGGTAAAAACGTGTGGATACCACCACAATATAGAAAATTAGAAAATTGAGCACGAAAACACTGGATATCACTAAACATGCTTTAAGTTTATGGGACAAAATACACGATAGGGAGAAATGGGGATACAACCCACCATTAGTCCCGCTTAAGTACACAGACTATTTTCCGCCTGGGAGGGAAGATCTGTTTGGGAGATGGATTTTAAAGGAAGAGACCCAACTTAAAGATATTACAAATCAGGGTAAGGTGTGTACCTACCAGGAACTAAAAGCTAGAGGCAACTGGTTTGTTATGGACAATTGGAAGTATAGGCAGTTGAAACATTTTGTTGAATCTCTTCCGCAGCCAATTAGGTCGATGGAAGATCTTCGCCCCCTCGAAAAAGTGTGTATGGAGAAAAACAGGAGGGGAGGAGTGTCTAGGATCTATAGAATTTTGATTAAAATGGGAGAAGTGGAGTGCCCGGTATTTCTCAGGAAACGGGAGGAGGAATTAGGAAAGAAGATCAGTGAAAGAGAGGTCGGGACGGTCTTGAGCAGAGTGAACGCTACTTCAGTGAACTATAGGATGGCTGAAATGAATTTCAGAATCTTGGCAAGAATGTATATTACCCCGGATATAGCACATAAATTACAGAAAGAAACATCGCAATTATGCTGGAGGGGGTGTAAGGATACAGGGACAATGGCGCATATATGGTGGCTGTACCCGCTAATGAAAAAATTCTGGGAGGAGATAAGGGGGATCATATATGTAATCACCAATATGAGGGTCTCGGATGACCCCTGGGTTTGTTTGCATCATGGGAGCGATATGCCCTCTAAGAGGTACTTGAAATCATTGTTACCCCACCTCCTCAATGCCGCCAAAAGTCTCATTCCCAAACACTGGCTAGATAGTAGGAGACCTACAATGCGGGAGTGGTTCAACAAAATAGAGGAAATTCATTGCCTGGAATATCTGAGATATAGTGAAGGGCTGGAGATGGAAGATTATGAAGAGACGTGGAGAGACTGGGCAAAGTATAAGTCCTCAATGCAGGCTGCGGAGGTGTGGGAAAAGGAGTCAGATAACTCACCCAATAAAAATTTAAACTTAAACTCGAGCTAGAGGACACACACTCAAACAGGTATAAAGAGTAGGAGGAGGATAGTGAGAGGTGCGGGTCATGACTTCTGTTGGATGAGCTGTGGGGTAGGGATGGGGGGGCTGGGCGAGCAATTGGGCTTAGGGATGGGCGGGGGGTTTAGGGGGGGGGTTAGTGCTTTTGGTATAGGGATATTAGCATTGTAAGTTGTAATTATAAATACCTACTCAATGGATGGGATAAAAAAAAAAAAAAGAGAATGCCACAATGATGTGAAAGTATTAAGGGATAAGATTGACTTGAAAGTTGAAACAATATCCCCCCCAAAAATATTACTTTGCTGAAGTGGCAAAAAAAAAAAAAAAGAGTACGTGTCGTGTACCGATGAATGAAATGTGTAATCTTTTTTACTTGGATATGTTATTCTCCATGCATCAATTAACCACTTGCCGACCGCCTCACGCTGATATACGTCAGCAGAATGGCACGGGCAGGCAGAATCACGTACCTGTACGTGATCTGCCTCCCGCGGGCGAGGGGTCCGATCGGACCCCCCCCCCCGGTGCCCGAGGCGGTCGGCATTTCTCCCCCGGCGATCGGAGGTGAGGGGGAGGCCATCCATTCATGGCCCCCCCTCGCGATCGCTCCCAGCCAATGGGATCATTCCCCTGCCTCTGTATAGTACACAGAGGCAGAGGAAATGATGTCATCTCTCCTCGGCTCTGTATTTTCCGTTCAGGCACCGAGGAGAGAAGACTGCAATGTGAGTGTAAAACACACACACAGTAGAACATGCCAGGCACACAATACACCCCTCTTTACCCCCTGATCCCCCCCGATCACCCCCCAATCACCCCCCCCATCACACTGACACCAAGCAGTTCTTTTTTTTCTGATTACTGCATTGGTGTCAGTTTGTGACAGTTAGTGTAGTAGGGAAGTTAGTATTAGCCCCCTTTAGGTCTAGGGTACCCCCCTAACCCCCCCTAATAAAGTTTTAACCCTTTGATCACCCCCCGTCGCCAGTGCCGCTAAGCGATCATTTTTCTGATCGCTGTATTAGTGTCACTGTTGACGCTATTTAGGTTCGCCGCAGGGGCGGATCCAGGGGGGGGGGCAACAGGGCAATTGCCCCCCCCGAAATAATAGCACACACACTCTTAATGTAACTGTCTCCTGCGCTCCGCTGCCGGCCCGAGTCTCTCTCTCACATGTGCCGATCAGCGGCGCCGAGAGAGAGACTCGCGTGTGGTATGTACGGGTGGCGGCGGCGGTCACTGACACTGAAGGTGGGTGGAGCCTCTTCCCTGCTCTGCACTCGTTGCTAGACGCCAGGCGGCCCTGGCATTAGCAACGAGTGACGTCACGGTCAGTCACACTCACACTGCAGTGAGTGAGTGAGTCACGGCGTCACGTCGGAGGTCGGACTCGAGTCTCTCAGAGCCGACCGACGTGACAGTGTGACAGGGCCTGGAGCGGGCGGCTGCTGTGTGACTGAGGC
The DNA here is from genome assembly GCF_042186555.1 of Aquarana catesbeiana. NCBI lineage: Eukaryota > Metazoa > Chordata > Amphibia > Anura > Ranidae > Aquarana > Aquarana catesbeiana. Next base: position 422,218,690 of record NC_133325.1, on the reverse strand, counting down.
TGAGCGAGGCAGCGAGCAGGCAGGTGTTGAAGCCGCTCCCCTTCTGATAATGTGACTGAAGGGACGTTGCGTCGCGGCCATCTTGGTACTCCCGCACTCGTCCACAGTAAGCCTAGTGTTTGTAAGTCGGCAAGCGGACATCTTTATACACCCACCAGAGTCTTGCTTATCACAGTTATTTTTAACAGTAAACTCAACTTATATTTCACTAAATAAGCTGAGTTTACTATTAAAAATAACTGTGAAAAGCAAGACTCCGGTGGGTGTATAAAGATGTCTGCTTACCGACTTCTAACTCTAGTCTTACTGCTGACAAGTGAGGGTGTACCAAGATGGCCGCAATGCAACATGCTTTTGCATGCATGTTCTGATGAGTTACAATATCTCTCACTGCCCGCCCTCACTCTAGGACACATCCACTGGCAACTTGGCAAGTGACAATCCGCATGTTGTGGCAGGCGACATTGGCAAGTGACAATCCGCATGTTGTGGCAAGCGACATTGGCAAGTGACAATCTGCATGTTGTGGCAGGCGACATTGGCAAGTGACAATCCGCATCTTGTGGCAGGCGACATTGGCAAGTGACAATCCGCATCTTGTGGCAGGCGACATTGGCAAGTGACAATCCGCATCTTGTGGCAGGCGACATTGGCAAGTGACAATCCGCATCTTGTGGCAGGCGACATTGGCAAGTGACAATCCGCATGTTGTGGCAGGCGACATTGGCAAGTGACACGCTGCATCTGGTGGCAGGCGACGGTAGCAAGTGACACGTTCAGGGCTCCCAATGATTCTGCATTATGGTGAGTTGAACGATTTCATTTTACATTACAATGTAATAATATAAATAATGCGCCTCAATCATCCTGACACCACATCAACCATGGTGCTGTTATGATTGAAGCGCCAACACCAGCCATTGCCCGACAAATTGCCCGCAAAATTTTATGGCAGTGCCCCTCCCGAGACTAGGCTCTGGATCCGCCCCTGGTTCGCCGTCAGCGTTTTATAGCATCAGGGACCCCCATATACTACCTAATAAATGTTTTAACCCCTTGATTGCCCCCTAGTTAACCCTTTCACCACTGATCACCGTATAACTGTTATGGGTGACGCTGGTTAGTTAGTTTATTTTTTATAGTGTCAGGGCACCTGCCGTTTATTACCGAATAAAGATTTAGCCCCCTGATCGCCCGGCGGTGATATGCGTCGCCCCAGGCAGCGTCAGATTAGCGCCAGTACCGCTAACACCCACGCACGCAGCATACGCCTCCCTTAGTGGTATAGTATCTGAACGGATCAATATCTGATCCGATCAGATCTATACTAGCGTCCCCAGCAGTTTAGGGTTCCCAAAAACACAGTGTTAGCGGGATCAGCCCAGATACCTGCTAGCACCTGCGTTTTGCCCCTCCGCCCGGCCCAGCCCACCCAAGTGTAGTATTGATCGATCACTGTCACTTACAAAACACTAAACGCATAACTGCAGCGTTCACAGAGTCAGGCCTGATCCCTGCGATCGCTAACAGTTTTTTTGGTAGCATTTTGGTGAACTGGCAAGCACCAGCCCCAGGCAGCGTCAGGTTAGCGCCAGTAGCGCTAACACCCACGCACGCACCGTACACCTCCCTTAGTGGTATAGTATCTGAACGGATCAATATCTGATCCGATCAGATCTATACTAGCGTCCCCAGCAGTTTAGGGTTCCCAAAAACGCAGTGTTAGCGGGATCAGCCCAGATACCTGCTAGCACCTGCGTTTTGCCCCTCCGCCCGGCCCAGCCCAGCCCAGCCCACCCAAGTGCAGTATCGATCGATCACTGACACTTACAAAACAATAAACACATAACTGCAGGGTTCGCAGAGTCAGGCCTGATCCCTGCGATCGCTAACAGTTTTTTTGGTAGCGTTTTGGTGAACTGGCAAGCACCAGCGGCCTAGTACACCCCGGTCATAGTCAAACCAGCACTGCAGTAACACTTAGACACATGTACCGCCAAGGATCATACCACAACCAAACATCAATACACAGTGAGCCTAGTCTAGGCTCACTGTGTATTGATGTTTGGTTGTGGTATGATCCTTGGCGGTACATGTGTCTAAGGTTCAGTGTTTCTAACACCTCCTCAGCTACTGTGACCATCATATAGACATGAAATATATTCTCCCTCTCAATATACAGTATCTCACAAAGGGAGTCACCATGAATATGGTTTAACTATCCATACGGAAGCCGGAGATTACCCTGGGTGCCCTAACAACTACGGTGGTAAGGAGATCGTTTAAGGATATACCCATACGCACATTGCCCCTTTGGGGTTATTGGATTCGGTGAGTGGGGACCCTTGAGGGGGAGCACAAAAGTCACCAAGAACATTGAGAGCACTTCAATCACGGTTTTTTTGAAGAACTTGAACACGTTTTGTAGAAATCCTATATAATTTATGGACTATGAACACTACACAATTCTGTTTGATGTTATGATTACGTGTGTTTTTTTGAATTGATCTGTAGGGGTTGCAGTTTATGGCATCGTACAGTGTAACCCTACTATGTATAAGTATAATGTTTATTTAGGAATTTTTTGATGGCACATCATTATTATCTATAGGGGACTATTATAGTTTTCTAGTTCCACTCCTATCCAGTTTTAGAAGGAACCATATGCTAACCTGCATGGTATCCATCACGATTCACTTTATTACACAGAGAAGCGTATGTTTTGGAACACTTGAATGATTTATAACCTTCACTGGATACTATGTAGTTTGCAACTATCACATTATTTGGCACAGGAGGGACACGCTCACTAATTTAGACAGCAGTTAAGCCCTCTCATATAGTTGGCCATCCCATATAAACCTATATAGGTAGCGCCACACCCCATCTTAGACTATATTTGCAATAAGTTGGAGAATCCCTAGGGAAGCTCTTTTTAGGGGGGCTGCACACCTTACTATTGTCCTAAGCGCAGTCATCATATATATTTAATCAACAAGTAGTGTCCCGCTGCCACCAAGAAGAAGACAAACACAGGCCCGTCGTGCCCATAGTGCCCTTCCTGCTGCATTCGCCAATCCTAATTGGGAACCCACCGCTTCTGCAGCACCCGTACTTTCCCCATTCACATCCCCAACCAAATGCAGTCGGCTGCATGAGAGGCATTTTCTTTATGTCCTCCCGAGTACCCCTACCCAACGAACCCCCCCAAAAAAGATGTCGTGTCTGCAGCAAGCATGGATATAGGCGTGACACCTGCTATTATTGTCCCTCCTGTCCTGACAATCTTAATCTTTGCATTTGTGAATGTTTTGAACGCTACCATTCACTAGTTGAGTATTAGCGTAGGGTACAGCATTGCACAGACTAGGCACACTTTCACAGGGTCTGCCAAGATGCCATCGCATTTTGAGAGACCCAAACCTGGAACCGGTTACAGTTATAAAAGTTAGTTACAAAAAAAAGTGTAAAAAAAAACAAAAAACAAAAAAATATATAAAATAAAAAAAAATAGTTGTCGTTTTATTGTTTTCTCTCTCTCTCTCTCTCTATTGTTCTGCTCTTTTTTACTGTATTCTATTCTGCAATGTTTTATTGTTATTATGTTATATCATGTTTGCTTTTCAGGTATGCAATTTTTTATACTTTACCGTTTACGGTGTTTTATTGTTAACCATTTTTTTGTCTTCAGGTACGCCAAACACGACTTTGAGTGGTTATAGCAGAATGATGCCTGCAGGTTTGGGTATCATCTTGGTATCATTCTTTTCAGCCAGTGGTCGGCTTTCATATAAAAGCAATCCTAGTGGCTAATTAGCCTCTAGACTGCTTTTACAAGCAGTGGGAGGGAATGCCCCCCCCCACCGCCTTCCGTGTTTTTCTCTGGCTCTCCTGTCTCAACAGGGAACCTGAGAATGCAGCCGGTGAATAAGCCAGCTGACCATAGAGCTGATCAGTGACCAGAGTGGATCCAAACATCTCTATGGCCTAAGAAACTGGAAGCTACGAGCATTTCATGGCTTAGATTTCGCCGGATGTAAACAGCGCCATTGGGAAATTGGGAAAGCATTTTATCACACCGATCTTGGTGTGGTCAGATGCTTTGAGGGCAGAGGAGAGATCTAGGGTCTAATAGACCCCAATTTTTTCAAAAAAGAGTACCTGTCACTACCTATTGCTATCATAGGGGATATTTACATTCCCTGAGATAACAATAAAAATGATTAAAAAAAAAAAATGAAAGGAACAGTTTAAAAATAAGATAAAAAAGCAAAAAAATAATAAAGAAAAAAAAAAGCACCCCTGTCCCCCCCTGCTCTCGCACTAAGGCAAACGCAAGCGTCGGTCTGGCGTCAAATGTAAACAGCAATTGCACCATGCATGTGAGGTATCACCGCGAAGGTCAGATTGAGGGAAGTAATTTTAGCAGTAGACCTCCTCTGTAAATCTAAAGTGGTAACCTGTAAAGGCTTTTAAAGGCTTTTAAAAATGTATTTATTTTGTTGTCACTGCACGTTTGTGCGCAATTTTAAAGCATGTCATGTTTGGTATCTATGTACTCGGCCTAAGATCATCTTTTTTATTTTATCAAACATTTGGGCAATATAGTGTGTTTTAGTGCATTAAAATTTAAAAAAGTGTGTTTTTTCCCCAAAAAATGCGTTTGAAAAAATCGCTGCGCAAATACTGTGTGAAAAAAAAAAATGAAACACCCACCATTTTAATCTGTAGGGCATTTGCTTTAAAAAAATATATAATGTTTGGTGGTTCAAAGTAATTTTCTTGCAAAAAAAAATAATTTTTTTAATGTAAACAAAGTGTCAGAAAGGGCTTTGTCTTCAAGTGGTTAGAAGAGTGGGTGATGTGTGACATAAGCTTCTAAATGTTGTGCATAAAATGCCAGGACAGTTCAAAACCCCCCAAATGACCCCATTTTGGAAAGTAGACACTCCAAGCTATTTGCTGAGAGGCATGTCGAGTCCATGGAATATTTTATATTGTGACACAAGTTGCGGGAAAGAGACAATTTTTTTTTTTTTTTTTTTTGCACAAAGTTGTCACTAAATGATATATTGCTCAAACATGCCATGGGAATATGTGAAATTACACCCCAAAATACATTCTGTTGCTTCTCCTGAGTACGGGGATACCACATGTGTGAGACTTTTTGGGAGCCTAGCCGTGTACGGGACCCCGAAAACCAAGCACCACCTTCAGGCTTTCTAAGGGTGTAAATTTTTGATTTCACTCTTCACTGCCTATCACAGTTTCGGAGGCCATGGAATGCCCAGGTGGCACAACCCCCCCCCCCCCCCAAATGACCCTATTTTGGAAAGTAGACACCCCAAGCTATTTGCTGAGAGGTATAGTGAGTATTTTGCAGACCTCACTTTTTGTCACAAAGGTTTGAAAATTGAAAAAAGAAAAACAAAATGTTTTTTCTTGTCTTTCTTCATTTTCAAAAACAAATGAGAGCTGCAAAATACTCACCATGCCTCTCAGCAAATAGCTTGGGGTGTCTACTTTCCAAAATGGGGTCATTTGGGGGGGGGGGTTGTGCCACCTGGGCATTCCATGGCCTCCGAAACTGTGATAGGCAGTGAAGAGTGAAATCAAAAATTTACACCCTTAGAAATCCTGAAGGCGGTGATTGGTTTTCGGGGCCCCGTACGCAGCTAGGCTCCCAAAAAGTCCCACATGTGGTATCCCCATACTCAGGAGAAGCAGCTAAATGTATTTTGGGATGCAATTCCATATATGCCCATGGCCTGTGTGAGCAATATATCATTTAGTGACAACTTTTTGTAATTTTTTTTTTTGTCATTATTCAATCACTTGGGACAAAAAAAAATAATATTCAATGGGCTCAACATGCCTCTCAGCAATTTCCTTGGGGTGTCTACTTTCCAAAATGGGGTCATTTGGGGGGGGGTTTGTACTGCCCTGCCATTTTAGCACCTCAAGAAATGACATAGGCAGTCATAAACTAAAAGCTGTGTAAATTCCAGAAAATGTACCCTAGCTTGTAGACGCTATAACTTTTGCGCAAACCAATAAATATACGCTTATTGACATTTTTTTTACCAAAGACATGTGGCCGAATATATTTTGGCCTAAATGTATGACTAAAATTAAGTTTATTGGATTTTTTTTTATAACAAAAAGTAGAAAATATCATTTTTTTTCAAAATTTTCGGTCTTTTTTCATTTATAGCGCAAAAAATAAAAACCGCAGAGGTGATCAAATACCATCAAAGGAAAGCTCTATTTGTGGGAAGAAAAGGACGCAAATTTTGTTTGGGTACAGCATTGCATGACCGCAAAATTAGCAGTTAAATCGACGCAGGGCCAAATTGTAAAAAGTGCTCTGGTCAGGAAGGGGGTAAATCCTTCCGGGGCTGAAGTGGTTAACTGCTGAATGTGCATCTTTTTCTTTATCAGTTTTAATTGTTTATTTTCCCGAATCGGTGCATGAGACGTACTGTCAAGATTATGGTCCAAAGAGAAATTGAAATCTCCTGCTAAAACTACATGACCTTGTTTAAAGTCCAATAAAGTATTAAGAATCCCATTTAAGTATTTTTTGGGACATCTGTTGGGGCAATACACGTTTGCTAATGTATATTTTTTCCCTTGAAGGGATCCTTTCAGGAACAAGAAACAGCCATCTGGGTCGACTTTTCTTTCTTCCAAAATGAATCTGATATTTTTCCCAATTCCTATGGCAACTCCTTTTGCCCTCTTGTTTAGGGAATCCCCGTAGAACCAGGTTGGGATTCCCCGTGAGTACAATTTAATATTCGAGTCTAGTGCTATATGCGTCTCCTGTAAGAAAACTATTTCAGCGGAGTTCCTTTCCAGTTCCCTTAATACCATGTGTCTTTTTTCTGGAGAGTTCAGCCCTCTTATGTTATATGTCATAAATTTAACATCAGTCATTATTTGATCTTCTTTTTCTTTATCCTCTTCCCTTTTTTTAGTCCTGTAGACCAATTTTTGTGAAAGAACAGACAGATCATCCCCCTCCCCACTCCCACCTCCCCATCTCCCCCCTCATCTCCTTCCCCTTTATCTGTTGGTGTTTTGACCCCATGGTCTGGAGCACTCCCTTAGGGACACGCTTGTCCCCCTGCTCTTTTTTGGCCTGAGGTGGAGTTCTATATGGTGACAATACATATATGGTGGGACTGCCCAAAAATAAAAGAATATTGGCAGGTGGTTTTAGAACTTATTAAAGAGATTACCGGAGAGAAGATCCCACAAAACCCCTGGAACTGTCTATTCCATGGGGCGAACAAAACAATAAAACAGTATAAGAAAATTCTGGTCCCGTTCCTGCTCAACGCAGCAAAGGGGCTCATCACAAAAAAATGGTTACACACGGAGAAACCAAGTATAAGAGAGTGGCTACAAAGAGTAGACCAAATAACTAATATGGAGTTTCTGTGCTGCAGAGAACAGGGACGAGAGGAGACCTATAGAGAAATCTGGGAGAAATGGCAGGTCTAGTAAATTTCAGAGAAATACGCTCAGAATATGAGTGAAAAGAGACAGAAATAATAGAAGGAAAAGAAGCGAAGACAACAGATATGGGGAATGGGATAAGGAGGGGGATGGGGGAAGGGATAGGGGGGAGGCGGGAAGGGAGAAAGGAGAGGAAAAAAGGGAAAAGGAGGATGTATGGTAAATTTTAATACATATAGAACTTTGTGTATTTTGTAAAGGAAAAATTCCCCAATAAAGATTAAAAAAACAAAAACAAAAAACAAAAAAAAACAAATGGATTGATAGAGGGATCCTCATTTTTTTCATTTTCCATTTTTTTGGATTTTGGAATTTTTTTTTATGGACTTTTAGATCACCATTGTACTGTTTTTTGTCTTAGAGGATCCCTCTATCAATCCATTTGTTGACACATTTTATGAATTACCATTATTTTATGCACAGTCACTTCATTTATGTAATTTCACTGTAGTTTATTTATGTATTGAGGTTAATACTGTTTCACTTATGCACTTCAGTTAGTATTTGATGTCTTTATTTTTTATCATCCTCATTATTTATTTATGCACTCCAGTTAGCACCACATATTTGTTATTATCCTATTTATTTTCTGTGTGGGAACACTGCCTTATGTGTGGCGGCTTCTTAGACCTCTTTGATTATTTCTATTCACTTTGTATTTGCGCATTCGTTTTTCTATTTTACGAGGATTTGCGGATGAAATCTCGAGAGTGTGTCTGCAACATACTCCTCCATGGCCTTATCCTCCAAGCCCGACAAAGGTTAAACCCGGCCATGAGGGGGTATGGCACCAGGTTGAAGGTCAATTGCACAATTATATGACCGGTGTGGAGGCAAACTACCGGCTTGACCTTTGTCAAAGACATCGCTAAAATCATGGTACTCCTCAGGCAGGGAGGAGAGTGAAGAGGTGCACAGGACCTTGGCTACCTTCTGGAAGCATGTCTTGCTGTATTGTGAGGACCAGGAGAGAACCTCAGCATGGAGCCGATCAAAAGAGGGGTTGTGCCTCTGTAACCCAGGATAACCAATAACCAGCGGAAACTTAGGTGAGGAAATAACTTGGAATTGGATTATCTCATGGTGAAGAGCCCCTACGGCCATGGACAACGGAACAGTCTCATGAGTCACATGGGCAGGCTGTAGAGGTCTCCCGTCAAGAGCCTCAATGGCAAGTGAAGTGTCACGCAGCTGCAGCAGAATCGAGTGCTTCAATACAAAGGCAGCATCAATGAACAGGCCTGCAGTCCCAGATTAGAGCCTGTATCTCGAAGGATGACTCAGCCCAAGAAAGGGTAACCAAAACCAGGGGCTTATCCTTCTGGATAACTGGGTACAAAACAACGCCACCTAAGGTCTGTCGGTGACAGGACCTCAAGATTGAGCATTACCTGGACGGGTAGGACAAGACTTCAAAAAGTGAACTGCCTGACCACAATAAAGGCACAATCTCTCCCTCCACCTAAAGGTTCTCTCATCCGCAGAGAGACACGTGAAACCCAAGTACATTGGTTCATCTTCACTCACCGACTCAGTACCAGGAGGCATGGGAGGTGAAGGGAGGCAAGGGTGGGACTGCAAAGCTTGGAGACAAATGTACAGGAGGCTTCCGCAAGCGCTCCTTTAAAAGAGAGTCTTTCTCTGAGTCTGGAGTCAATGAGGATGGCAAACGTGATCAACTTCTCCAGCTCAGTGGGTATATCTTGGGCTGCTATCTTATCCTCGATGGTATCCGAGAGACCATGAGAAAAAGCAGCCACGAGGGCCTCATTGTTACAAGCAACCTCTGCTGCCAGAGTATGGAATTCAATGGCGTAATCGGCAACAGTTCTCGTACTCTGGACATGAGGCACTTGGCAGCAGAAGCGTAGCATGCGGGAATGTCAAATACCCTTTTAAAAGAATCCACAAACTCAGAATAACTCAAGACAACATGTTTTTGTGTCTCCCATAGAGGGTTTGCCCAGGCCAATGCTCTCTCAGAAAGCAAAGATATCGCAAAACCTACTTTGCTTCTGTCCGTGGGAAATGCCTGGGGTAGCATCTCAAAGTATATCTCAACCTGGTTGAGAAACCCTCTACATTGGTCTGGATCGCCCCAAATCACTGTTGAAGCAGAGCGAAACCAGACATACCTCTTATAGAGGTAATGCTCGAGGTGGGTGCCTGCACAGAGACTGGAGCAGCAGCAGGGACGGCCTGCAACACAGGTTGTACCGGAGCAGCCACAGGTGAGCCATGCAACTCAGGAGCATTTGTAAGGCCATGGCAAACTGATCCATGCAGTGATCCTGCTCATCCAATCTGGAAAAAATGTTAACAACAAGTCGATTGACTGCATCTTCTGAATTCATGGCCTTTGCCTACTATCAGAAACCATGAATCAGACTGAGACAGAAGTACAGTTTAATCAAATAATAATAATAAAAAAGGTAAACAGTAAACGTAGTCAAAACATAGCCAGAGTTCAGAGTGGATAGTCGGACAAGCCAAAACATCAGGGAGCCAGAGAACAGCGTAGTAGAACGGCAAGCAGGATCTGGAGCCAGAAGGAATGTCAGCCAAGCAAGTCTTTAACAGGAACACAGGAGAGCGTCTCTAGAGATTATGATGGTGACATAGATGATTATGTCATCTATATCAATATCTTTGATAATGTCATCTATAATGTTGTTTTAGGGCCAGGCTTAAGAGGAAACTTCTAATGAAAAGATTTCACCAAATGGGAGGCAGAAACATCTGTAGGATGTAGGATTCCAACATCTCTCCTCAGGACCAAATCCCCTCCAGTAAATTAGATCTAAAAGCCTCCCCTGGGATAGTTTTAAATCCAAGATTTGATTGAATTTATGCTGATCTGAGGTATTGACTGCTGAAGGATGACGAAGAGGACAGGAAAACCTATTTATTGCATAGACTCATGCCCCAAACACACCATTGAAATTTCCGTCAGAAAAGCTTTGGATGGTTTTTCCGAAGGAATTCCGCTCAAGCTTGCCTTGCATACACACTGTCACACAAAAGTTCTCTTTCCACAGTCAAGAACGCGGTGACATACGACGAGCTGAGAAAATGAAGTTAAATGCTTCTGAGCATGCGTCAAATTGTTTCCGAGCATGCGTAGGAATTTTGCGTGTTGGAATTGCTACAGACGATCGGAATTTCTGATAGGAACTTTTTCCAGCGGAAAAATAGAGAACCTGCTCTCAATCTTTTGCTGGCGGAAATTCCGCCAGCAAAAGTCCGATGGAGCACACACACGGTCGGAATTTCCGACAAAGAGCTCACATCAGACTTTCCAATGGCAGAATTTCCGATCGTGTGTACAGGGCATTAGGAGAGAAACATGGCAGATTGGAATCCTAAAATGTGAAGGGAGATTAAGATTGAAAGTTACAGGACTGACCTGGGAGAGGATTCTAAAGGGACCAATGAAATGAGGAGCAAATTTAATTGAGGATACTCTGAGACAAATAATCCTAGGAGAGCCAAACCTTGTCACAAGGTAGAAATTTGGGACTCACACAGCAATCATGATATGCAGCTATTTTGTATTTGGAAGCTGCCAAATGTAATTTCTGGAAACATCTGCTCAGATAGAAATGAAGGATCATTGAGTCTCTGCAGCCGCTGACACCACAAAAGAGATGGGAACATCAAATGGTACAGAAGGATGTCTGTGAAAAAGGGAGACTCACCAGTGCTGGCATTAGCGTGGTTATTGAGGGCAAACTCTACCCAGGATAGAAGGTCTACCCAATCATCCTGATGGGCACGAATGAAGGCATGAAGATGCCATCTAAAATTATGATTGACCGTTTCAGCCATTATGAAGATGGAAGCCAATGTGACAGCTAGGGTAGTCCAGTCCCCAAAGTGGAGTTAAGTGACACATTTTAGAAAGTAATTCTATGAAGATGCAATGCCAAGGTTCATCTGGAATAGGTGGAGGTAAAAGGAGACCTGCAGGAGCAGACGTGGAAGATTGAGACTGCACACAAATGGAGCAGGCCGGAACATAATATTTAACATCCTTCCGAGGGGAGGGCCACCAGTAGTGATGCTACAGGAAAGCAAAGGTACGTTCTACACCAGGACATCCAGAGAGTTTGGCGTCAGTCATGTACCCATTTGAGAAGCTTGGAGCGAAGGGCGGGCACCACAGAGGACTTTCCGGGTGGGATACAGGAAGATTGAAGACTGGTTGTGGCCAGGATATGATTGGCAGGAATAATGGGCTCTGGTTGAGCATGAGACTCTGTCAGCAATGTCAAATGATCTGACAAGGAATTTCTCCAGCTTTGTGTACAGGCAGTGGTCCGAAAGATGCTGAAGAACCATACATAGGTGCCGACGATGAGTGTTCAGATTTGGAGTAAAAAAAAGGTATGTCCAGATTGAAAATTACACAAGCCACAAGGCATCACTGGGATGATGAAGAGGCAGATGGTCAGCAGCTTTTTTTACAAAAAACATCTTCATCAAGGCCAGATAATGTTGAGGGAGCATAAAATAGATAAACCTCAGATAGTTGGATTGTAAGGGCAATTGGAAATAGATTGAAAATTATATAGAAAATAAAATTGAATTTATTGATGTACAAAATTTAAAAACAAATTTACAGCAACAAACAAAAAACAAATACATATCTAACATAATAAATAATCATGATTGACAATAGTGGCAAACAAATCCCACTGCATAAATGAACATCATCCATGAGTGAGAGTCCCACGCGTTTCGAAAAGTATGAATAAATATAATCTTCATCAGGGACAATTTGCCATTTCTGAAAATGTAAAATACAATGTCAATGAATGAAATACAAAAACAATTGCATAGTTTGCAAGACTGACAAGTTTGCATGGCTCCCATCAGGGTGTACCAAAACTTATATGTCAGAAAATTCCTGTGTAGCATCCGACATCCGCACAGCCCGTATTGGCCCTTCCACATGGAAAGGAACCCCAGGATATTATAATCCAATCAAAGCGCCAAAAAAAAAAAGAAGCAAAATAGTGCCTTAAAAAAACAAAGGCCAGAGGTAGCAAGGCAGGGGGAATCTAAAAGAGAAATGAAGACAGATGATACAACTGCCATTTTAAGTTTAACTTATTGTGCAGACGGTATATAGGATGTTAAAAAAAAAAAAATAGGTCTGCACTCCAGACTTAGGCAGAGATTGGGGCGCACCCCCGACAGACCCCTACAAAAAGGAGGGTGTGTCAGGGGGACTAGAGAACCCCAATGCCACAAGTGTGGGGACGGCCAATAATCACAAAACACTTCATAAAAAATGAAACTAGTAAAGGTGACACTTACAGATGAATCACCATCACTTTAAACGGAGGGGTGCTCCAATAAGGATGCTCCAAGCCACCCTGGAGGACAGAGATGGAAAGTCTCAACCCAAAACCAGAATAAGGGGGGACACAAAGAAAGCATCCATCTGAAAGAATTGGACAGAAAAAAAAAAAAAAAAAAAAATATATATATATATATATATATATATATATATATATATATATATATCAATGCAAAAATAGAAAGTCCAAGGATAATAGTGAACAAAAAATAGTTCAACGAAGATTCACAAGGTAGAACTAAAAATGGACAGGAGAGGGGCTGCACTAATAGCGGGCAAAAACCCTCTTCAAAACATGACAGTTGCAAGGCCCAAAGCATCCAATCCCACAAAATAGCAAAAACTGAAAAGAGTAGAACAAAAAAAGGGGGGAGGCTATGCTTACCGGTAGTGCTGAATTCTCAAAGATTCCCCAAGGATGATAAAGGTAGCTACGTAAGGGAGAGAGACTAATCCTCTATCCTACATGTCACAAAATCAGGCAACCAAATGCGTTGTCATGGATAGGAATGGCAGCTAGAGAGTTCCCGGCGTTCTCCTTATATAGCCCCAGCTAAAGCAATACAAAGCCTCGTGGAGCAATGGGGAGTGACGCTGCACAGCGTAGAGGCCATAACATCACTCCCCACGCGCAGCTGTAAAGAGGAGTTGGCATTTAAACAGCTGGTGGTGGTGATCGAGGGGCGGAACACAGCAGACCCACCCCCTCGATCCCGCCTCCTCGATCCCATCAGCCAATCTCAGACGCAAAGAGGGAAGCATCACTGCTGACAGTGAATGCCTCCCTGCGTCCAGCGTACTTGAGACAGGTAAATGGAAGCGGAGACCTCACTGCTAACCGTGAAAGCCGCCGCACCACTACGCATCCCACAACACACATAGCTGAAACCGGACCAATCAGACGATGACAGATATCCAGAGCAGATCTGCAACCCAAAGGCTGGAAAAATCAAGATGGAAACATAGCAGTCCACAAAAGTAAAATAGCATAATGGGAACGCATTAATTGTACTCATCTTTCAAGATAAAAATGAATACAAAAAAGGAAACAAAAATAAAAATAAATATAGAGGCTGGGGCAAAAGGAAAAAATATATATCGCCCCCGACACAAAAAATATCCTCACAAAACTGTGGGGATCATGCAGGCAGCAACCCAAACCACAGTGAAGGAGTGTCACGTACCTGGTGGTGGAGCCCAGAATGCAAGGGGTAGCCTCTCGTGTGCCTCTGGTTCAAGAGCCCGAGTACTGATCGTACGTGCCCGTTCGTCTCATCGTGTAACCGCGTACACCCGCTCGTATTAGCGCGCACCCGCATGCGTCCGTTCGCGTCAACGCGCCTCCGAACGCGTCCTCTTGCTCTACTGACAGTAGCTCTGTTAACCGATCTTCCGCCGACGGCTGAACTAGCAGAACGTCTTTCATGACATTGCCCCCCCCCCCCAAGGGGCAGCCTCCGGATGCCCAACTGTGCCATCTTACTTGGATGAGATCTTTTAAAGGCAAGAATTAACCTCCTAGCATGGATGTTGGACTCCGGCTCCCAGGAGTTTTCCTCAGGCCCATACCCCTTCCATTTTACCAAGAACTGGACTTGATTACGTCTCTTCCTACAATCCAGAATGGACTCAACCTCATATTCGGTTTCTCCGTCAATGATCACGGGCTCAGGGGGATTGACCATCCGGTTGACAAAAGGATCAGGAACTGCAGGTTTGAGTAGGGCAACATGAAAGACCGGATGAATCCGGAATGATTCTGGTAGCTTTAGTTCGTAGGCCACATTATTAATTTTTCTTGTCACTGGAAAAGGACCCACGAACTTGGGACCCAATTTTTTGGAAGGACAAGCCAATCTTAAATTCAAAGTGGATAACCAAACCAAATCTCCAGATTTAAGATCAAGCTCCCCCCTTCTCTTCTTATCAAACACCTCTTTGTTATAGTCCTGGGTCCTTGCCATAGTCTCTTGCAGAAGCTTATTATTTGATTCAAAGAAGTTTAGGTTTTCTTGCACAGCTGGTACTGGACACTCCGGAATGTTAGTGGACAAGAACAGAGGATGGAACCCATAATTTGCAAAAAATGGTGTTTGTTTAGTAGCGGAATGAACAGAGTTGTTGTATGCAAATTCGGCAAGGGGAAGAAGCGGAGCCCAATCATCCTGAGAAAACGAGGAAAAACAGCGCAGATACTGCTCCAGCGTCTGATTTGTTCTCTCTGTCTGGCCATTTGTTTGGGGATGATAGGCAGAAGAGAAGGCAAGATCAATTTTCAGGGATTCACAAAGAGCTCTCCAGAACCTAGAGGTGAATTGTACCCCCCGATCAGAAGTAATATTGGCAGGGATGCCATGAAGCCTCACCACCTCCTTAATGAATGTCCTGGCAGTTTCAGCAGCAGTAGGGGTACCTTTCATTGGTAGGAAATGTGCCATCTTGGATAGTCTATCCACTATTACGAAGATCGTAGTGTAGCTTTCAGAAGGTGGCAACTCGACAATAAAATCCATGGAGATCATCCTCCATGGCTTCTCCGGGACAGATAGTGGTTTTAACAGGCCCCAGGCTTTAGATTTGCTGCCTTTATTTTGGATACAGGTGACACATGCTTCCACGTAGTCCTTGCAGTCCTTTCTTAATGATGGCCACCAGAATGTGCGCTGAAGAAGTTCAGATGTTTTATGTACTCCGAAATGGCCGGCTAACATATGGTCATGACAAGAACTAAGAGCTGCTGTTCGTGCCTCCTGAGGTACGAAGATCTTATCCTTAAACCACAGAAGATCATCTCTGGCCTGTAGGGTTGTATCAGGTGGAGTGGAAACGTTCCTGGAGGCTTGCTTGATCTGTGACAGTAGATCCCCTTGGAGTAACAGAAAGTTCCCTGAGGACAAGATGGTATCTGGCGGAGAAGGTGCTTCTGAATCACTGTACATCCGTGACAGAGCGTCAGGCTTGATATTCTTTGACCCGGGACGGTAGGTAATATGGAAAGAAAATCTAGTAAAGAACAGTGCCCATCTGGCCTGTCGTGGTTTCAACCTCTTGGCAGTCTTTAAATATTCTAGATTCTTGTGATCTGTATAAACAAGAATCGGGTGGGCTGCTCCCTCTAACAGGTATCGCCATTCCTCCAGTGCAGCTTTGATCGCTAACAATTCTCGATCACCCACGTCATAGTTCCTTTCTGCTTCCGATAATTTACGGGAAAAAAAAGCGACTGGGTGCAGAAGAGCCCTAGGCCCCTGTCTTTGGGAGAGTACTGCGCCGACCGCTATCTCCGAGGCGTCCACCTCCAGGATGTAGGGCAACGTGGAATCAGGATGTTTTAAAACTGAGGCCGAAACAAACAGATCCTTCAGTGTAGTAAAGGCCATCTGAGCTTCCGTAGACCAGTGGAACTTGAGGCCCTGTTGGGTTAATCTTGTAATGGGAGAAATGATGGTGGAGAATCCCTTGATGAATTTTCTATAAAAATTCGCAAATCCCACGAAACGATGAATCCCTCTTTTGTCAGTAGGAGCGGGCCAGTCCAAAATGGCGGAGACCTTCTGAGGGTCCATTTTGATGCCTTCCACTGAGATAATAAGACCAAGGAACTGAATACTCTCCTGCTCGAAGACACATTTCTCAGGCTTGGCGTAAAGGCCGTGCAGGCGAAGTCGGGTCAAAACGTTTCTGACATGTTCACGGTGTTCAACTATGGAGGAAGAGAAGATTAGAATGTCATCTAGATAAATAACAACAAACAGGTCAACGTAGTCTCTGAAAATGTCATTTACAAAATGCTGAAATGTAGCAGGAGCATTACAAAGTCTGAAAGGCATGACTAAATATTCGAAGTGCCCAAACCGAGTACGGAAAGCAGTCTTCCATTCGTCTCCCTTGCGAATGCGGACAAGATTGTAGGCACCACGAAGATCTAACTTAGAAAACACTACTGCAGACCCCAGCCTCTGAAAAAGTTCTGGCACTAATGGTAAGGGATAATGGTTCTTGATCGTGATTTTATTGAGTGCCCGATAATCCACACAAGGGCGCAATGAATGGTCTTTCTTTTCCACAAAAAAGATTCCTGCTCCTGTCGGGGACGTGGAGGGTTGGATGAAGCCTTTCTTTAGATTGTCGTCAATGTAAGTCTTTAATACTCCTAGTTCCAACTCTGACAAAGGAAATATTCTCCCAAAAGGAATCTCTGCCCCTGGGAGAAGCTCAATCGGACAGTCATATGGCCGGTGAGGAGGAAGGGTCTCGGCCCCTTTTTGACTGAAAACGTCCAGAAAGCTATGGTAGACTTCGGGTACAACTTGACGGGTCTCGGCATCAGTTTCCAGGCACAACAGGGCAGAGGGAGCTTGAGTAACTTCTGGTAGACAGTGTTGGTGGCAATAAGAGGAGGGAAACTCAATTTTCCCTGAGGCCCAGTCAACTTGTGGGTTATTGGCCTTGAGCCATGGCATGCCCAATATGATGGGGAATAGAGGAGATTCAATGACATCCAGGCAAAGTAGCTCTTGATGAGTGCCAGCAATGGTAGTGAGCATAGGTACTGTTTCCTGGGTTACTAGTCCTGATCTGAGGGTAGAACCATCGGCCAGATATACGGAAAGTCCTTTCGCCCTGGGCCGGATGGGAATGTGATGTCTGGAAGCGAAGGACAAGTCTATAAAGCCACTGCAGGCCCCGGAATCAATGATAGCGCTGGTTGGTATATTCCCTCCTGGGAGCTGTAAAAGAAGCGGAACAGCCAGGTGAGACACATTATTCAGTGCAGCTGGGGTAAGAGCAGGAGAGACAGAGAGGCACTTACGAAGTTTGACCGGGCATGTTCGTACAAAGTGTCCGGGTTCCCCACAATATAGGCACAGGTTACCAGCCCGACGGCGTTGACGCTCTTCAGGAGTGAGGGATGGCCGTAAGAGTCCCAGCTGCATTGGTTCCGGTGTATCTGAGGTCATGGTAGTAGAAGCTGGAGGAGCGGAGTGGGGAGAACTAGGCACCCGGGGCAGCATCCAGACAGGGCGAGCAGGACCAGAAGATCGCTCCGTACGTCGTTCTCTCAAGCGTCTGTCTATTTGGATGGAAAGGTCTATGAGGTCCTCTAAAGTCTCAGGAATGCCCACTCGGGCTAGTTCATCCTTCAAGGATTCTGAAAGGCCCATACGGAACTGATACCGTAGGGCGGCATTGTTCCAGTTTGTGTCGGAACTCCAGCGTCTGAATTCTGACACATAGTCTTCAACAGGTCTGCGGCCTTGCTGTAGGGAGTGCAAGGCTGTCTCTGCCGTGGCGGTCAGCTGTGGGTCTTCATATAGTGCTGACATAGCCCGAAAGAAGGTATCCAGGGTATCAAGTGAGGTATCCTTCTTTTCTAATAAGTGATGGGCCCAGGACTGGGGCTCGCCGGTCAGCAGCGAGATCACGAACCCCACCTTGGTGGCTTCCAGGGAGAAAGTCCTTGGCTGAAGGGCAAAAAAGAGCTCACACGAATTGCGGAAGGACCTGAATTTGCTCCGGTTACCCGAAAATCTTTCAGGCGTGGGGACCCTGGGTTCAGGCGGCAACATGACCACTGATGGTGAAGCAGAAGTCCCGGATACTGGAGGTGTAGAAGCTGCTAGGGCCTGGACTCGGCCTTCCAGCTGGGTGTAGCCTTCTTGTAGGCTTTTTACTGCCTGGGTAAGTCCAGCAAGATGGCGGCAGAGTTCATCCATGGGAGAGGCTCCCTGCGTGGGCTCAGACATGGCTGTCCGGTACTGTCACGTACCTGGTGGTGGAGCCCAGAATGCAAGGGGTAGCCTCTCGTGTGCCTCTGGTTCAAGAGCCCCTGATAGAGAAGACAGGGACTCAGGAGCGCAGGGGGCCACAAGTGCTTGGTAAGTGGCAGGTGGAGAGTTGATCCGGACCTCTGGTGAAGCAGCAGGAGGACTGACAGGAACACTGGATCCACTGGCAGGAACTCAGGAACAACAGGCAACAGGGAGGTGTTCTGTAGTACAACTTAAGCACTAGCAAAGTCAGACAGGCTGGGTCAAACACAGGCAAGCAGAGCAGGTACAAAACGGAATCAGGAGAGTAGTCAGGGCACGGACCGGGTCGGCAACGGACAGGCAGGTAATAACTGAAGGATGAGGCAGGAGAATCGTCAGACAAGCCGAGGTCGGAGACAGGCAGCAACAGGAGAAGTCAGGAACGAGCCGGGTAACAGGAATCAGGTAAACAGGTATACTGGAAGCTTAGGGTCACAGGAAACGCTGTAGACCGGACAGCAAGGAAGCATGCTGACAGGTACCCTTAAATAGGCCTAATGGCGCCAAAGGCTGTCACACTGCACGTCTGCGCGCTGCTGCGTGCACACGTGCACGCCCGAGTACCGATCGTACGTGCCCGTTTGTCTCATCGTGTACCCGCGTACACCCGCTCGTATTAGCGCGCACCCACATGCGTCCATTCGCGTCAACGCTCCTCCGAACGCGTCCTCTTGCTCTACTGACAGTAGCTCTGTTAACCGATCTTCCGCCGACGGCTGAACTAGCAGAACGTCTTTCATGACAAGGAGGAAAAAGGCTCCCAAATCTCCTGGGAGCCTACGTGTGCCGGGTGCATGTAGGTGGCCACAGGCTAAGAAAGAGGACGTCGGATGGAACACAGTAACATAGCCTTGCAACACATAATAAAACATAAACGATTATATATAACAACCAAAATAATGAATACATTAACCACCAAATAAGTGGAACCGAAATATCATTACATAGCAACGAATGTGTAACACCCAAATAGATAATGTCATTCAAACTTGTCTTTTAGCAAAAAGATGGAATAAAAGGGACAGAGGAAAAGGAGAAAAAATAGGAGAAAAAAGGAAATAAAAAAAAAAATCAACACAAATCTAATAGATTTAGTCCGTCTTTCCTGAATTGAAGCCTTCCCAAAAGGGCCTGAAACTTTCAGCTTCATTGAGACCAGGTGGGGTAGTGGCATCTAATTGTCTAATCCAGCACATTTCGCGCTGTAAAAGAATTTTGTTCCAATCCCCACCTCTAATTGGAACATGCACTCGATCCAATACAGTAAAGTTCACAGATGGAATTCTGTATCCATGTCCCTTGGCCACATGTCTTCTGAGGGGAAGATACAGATTGCCAATTCGCATGCTTGATAGATGTTTGCTAAATCGCTGACCAAATTCTTGTCGGGTCTTTCCGACATAAAATGCAGCACAATGGCATTGTACCAGATATACAACTCCCTGAGTCTTACAGTTAGCGAAATGTTTTAAGCGGAAGCGTTCTACGTTGGGTAATTGAAAGGAAGTCCTCTTACGAATAACCCCCAAAACGAACAGGATCCGCAGGGGTAAGTTCCCCATGCTTTACATGGGTCCTGTCTCTGGTTACCCTTGTATTCACTCTGAGTTAGCATGTCCCCAAGCGAACCTGCCTTCCTAAAGGTGATCTGGGGTTTTGGAGTGAGCAGACCACCCAAAATAGGATCCTCCGTGAGGATCGACCAATGTTTAGTAAGAATCTTTCTCACAGTATTGTGTTCATTAGAGTATCGTATGATAATTCTTGTTGTATCATCTTGTTTTTTGGTTTTGGTTTTAAAAATTAAGTCAAGTCTATCTTGTTCCTTAACTCGATTAAAGGCTTTTTTCAGGGAACATTTTATATAACCCCTTGTGAGTAATCTGTCTCTTAATTTGTCTGCTTCATACTGGAAAGCTTTCACAGTACTACAATTCCGTTTGAGGCGTAGGAACTGGCTAAAGGGTATGGATTTTTTGAGGGGTTCGGGGTGGAAACTGTCGGCATGCAAAAGGGTATTGCTGGCAGTCTCCTTTCTATAGAGTTTACTGGCCAGTCTACCATCCTCATTCTTATAGATGCTAATGTCCAAGAAATTGATCATAAAATGATCGTAGGACATTGTAAAAAATAGGTTCATGGCCTCTACGCTGTGTGGCGTCACTCCCCATTGCTCCACGAGGCTTTGTATTGCTTTCGCTGCGCTATATAATGAGAACGCGGGGAACTCTCTAGCTGCCATTCCTATCCATGACAACGCATTTGGTTGCCTGATTTTGTGACATGTAGGATAGAGGATTAGTCTCTCTCCCTTACGTAGCTACCTTTATCATCCTTGGGGAATCTTTGAGAATTCAGCACTACCGGTAAGCATAGCCTCCCCCCTTTTTTTGATCTACTCTGTTCAGTTTTTGCTATTTTGTGGGATTGGATGCTTTGGGCCTTGCAACTGTCATGTTTTGAAGAGGGTTTTTGCCCGCTATTAGTGCGGCCCCTCTCCTGTCCATTTTTAGTTCTACCTTTGTGAATCTTCGTTGAACTATTTTTTGCTCACTATTATCCTTGGACTTTCTATTTTTGCATTGATATATATATATTTTTTTTTTCTGTCCAATTCTTTCAGACAGAAGCTTTCTTTGTGTCCCCCCTTATTCTGGTTTTGGGTTGGGACTTTCCATCTCTGTCCTCCAGGTCGGCTTGGAGCATCCTTATTGGAGCACCCCTCCGTTTAAAGTGATGGTGATTCATCTGTAAGTGTCACCTTTACTAGTTTAATTTTTTATGAAGTGTTTTGTGATTATTGGTCGTCCCCACACTTGTGGCATTGGGGTTCTCTAGTCCCCCTGACACACCCTCCTTTTTGTAGGGGTCTGTCGGGGGTGCGCCCCAATCTCTGCCCAAGTCTGGAGTGCAGACCTATTTTTTTTTAACATCCTATATACCGTCTGCACAATACGTTAAACTTAAAATGGCAGTTGTATCATCTGTCTTCATTTCTCTTTTAGATTCCCCCTGCCTTGCTACCTTTGGCCTTTGTTTTTCTAAGGCGCTATTTTGCTCCTGTTTTTGGCGCTTTGATTGGATTATAATATCCTGGGGTTCCTTTGCATGTGGAAGGTCCAATACGGGCTGTGCGGATGTCGGATGCTACACAATTTTCTGACATATACGTTTTGGTACACCCTGATGGGAGCCATGCAAACTTGTCAGTCTTGCAAACTATGCAATGTTTTTTGTATTTCATTCATTGACATTGTATTTTACAATTTCAGAAATGGCAAATTGTCCCTGATGAAGATTATATTTATTCATACTTTTCTAAATGCGTCGGACTCTCACTCATGGATGATGTACATTTATGCAGTGGGATTTGTTTGCCACTACTGTTAATCATGATTATTTATTATGTTATCTATGTATTTGTTTTTTGTTTTTTGCTGTAAATTTGTTTTTAAATTTTGTACATCAATAAATTCAATTTTATTTTCTATATAATTTTCAATCTATTTCCAATTGCCCTTAAAATCCCACTATCTGAGGCTTATCTATTTTCTGTATATAGAGATGTTGGCAATTTTTTGGGAGCCCTTCTTTTTTATGTTGAGGGAGCATTGGAGAGGTGGCGATCTCTGCCACTGGGAAAGAATAAGGTGGGAGCACCTTGGAGAGGCAAGTCAGATGACATTGCCAGCTCCATGACAACACCTGACCGGAGTTCCAATCTAAATAGGGCAAATGCTTTTGCAACCCCGGAAGACCAAGAATGATTGGACTGGAAGAATTAGGAAGGAGATTGCCTCGCAATCTGAAACGCTGACATGCATACTGTAACTATGGAGATGGTTCGGAACCACAGGGGTCCTAAGGCCAAGGTAGAGCCATCGACTGCAGAAATCGAGAGGGGCATCACCAGGGGAAAAAGAGGAATGCCCAATTCCATGGCCAGGGACTGCTCGATGAAATTCCCAGCTGCCCAAGAGTCCAAGCAAGATCATCACCGCCAAAAAGTGATATGACACACCACCTTGGAGCGGTCAGTAGGGAAAAGGTGGGCCACTAGTTTGAAATTAATTGAATACTGACTGATGAAGCCCCAGCAAGCTTTTAGATCACCAGAAAAGTGAGACGGCAGGGGAAGCTGGAGTTCCAATGAGGAGGAACAATGGAAACCGGAGCAGCAGGAATCTGAGCAGGAGTAGGAACAGAAGGAGAAGGAGTGGTCACAACTTGCACATGGTAGGAAAATTCCTGTAAGCATTATATGATTTACCCTTGATAGGCCTGTTAGATGTCTACTCCCTGTGCCAAACACTGAATTTGTTCATGTAGTCTGTGGTGTCTCCGAGGAGCTCATGGCCTGAGCAAACTGTCAGGTTTCAGTGGTAGTGAGCCCTTGTAGAACGCCAACTCAGAGTCCCCAAGGGCATGGAGGCTGTCAGGAAAGGTTTGCTGGTGTCACTGTCAGATCTATGGGCCGCAGTACTGGTGTCCACCAGGGGATGTCTCCCAGCAGTCTGGAGCCGACATTATCTCCTGCAATCAGGCGTCACCTGAGACTGATTGCAGGAGGTGTATATATACCCGGCAGATGCTGCACACTTTTGCCTTGGTATTGTTCCTTGAGCCCTGACCTGTGTTGCTAGCCTATGATCCTGTATCCTGTTATCCTGTTTTCCTGTGACTCTGTATCCGTTCCTGGACCCCTGCCCTGCAGCCTGATTCCTTCCACCTGTTCCCCCTGTCTCCTGTTTCCCTCTCCCTGTCCTGTCTTGTTCCCAGCCCAATCTGCTTGATCTCCCATGTATCACCCTGGCTTGTTTACGATTACATCTTACTCCTGTATATACTTTTGGTTTAGGCAGTTATTTGTTGTGTGTCACTGGGGTTGGTTGCTGGTTAATCACTGTTTGTCATATTGGAGGTGCGTTTACTTTTGTTTATATACTTTCCCTATAATAAATTATAATAATTTCACTTTGGACGTGTTTGGTTCACTCTGTTGCAGTCCACACAGTTCTGGTCGCACCAGTCCATGACATAATACCAAGGCCATCCCTGACCAGAAGTGGCTGCACAGAGGAACCATCTTGGTTTTGTTGTTTTTGCTAAGATGCATCTAGAGGAAGTTGTTTGTTTTTTTATTTTTATTTCAGGTACTTATATAGCGCCGTCAATTTACGCAGTGCTTTATATATACATTGTACATTCACATCAGTCCCTACCCTCAAGGAGCTTACAACCTAGGTCCCTAACACGCATATTCATACATATACTTTATTTTTTGCTGGTGACAGAGGATGGTGAATACTGCCAAACACAATAAAAATCTCTCCTGCGCTCAGGTGTCTAGTTCCTCAATGTGTGGTGTGACCGAATACATTCAGTAGTATCTGCCGTCTTGCAGCCCTCCTCTGAATAATGGGTATTCACAGGCTGAAGAAAAAAGAGAGAAGAGGAGGAGGGCGCACCGACCTAGTGTATTACCACTGGTAAAACTTTATTGAAGTGTAAAACAGAAAAATATATACTCACAAACGAGCATGGATAACAGGCATGGACAATGTTACAGGTATGCAGTTCTGAACATCGACAGATCAGGGCCTGACGTCAAGCGGATAAAGCGATGGCTGACGCGTTTCAGGTGAAAACCCTCTTCCTCAGAGCCTAAGCGGGCAATGACTGCTCACATGTATGGTCTCCTCAATATATATGTGCGTGTACCTGTACATCCCAATCACCTCCAGCACCCACCCACACAAATCACGCCCATCTACACAAGTACCACCCCCTACCCGCCTCTATATTATAGGGCACTCCCTAAAATGCACCCAGTCCACAGATTGTAGCACCATGGAGTTTGTGGCCAGTAACCCCATACATGCATGGCCAGTGATTAAATTGATGAATTATCATAATCCTAATGGGCGAACTATCATAATCCTAGTGGACTGGTGCAGAGTCCATAGGGAGGCTATTTGGCCTACCATTTGGAGGTGGTCAGGCATAAATTATACCTGTACCACCCCCACATCTACCACACAATATGGGGATGATGGGGTGACACATACCAGAAGGAGTGGCTCCTTCAGCTGCCACCCCTCGCCGGGGGGAACGCACGCCACTGCGATATCCAGGAAGTGCGGGTGTATCTGCGCTCCAACGGCGAGTTCCGGCCAGCCCAGGTGTCACTTCCACTTACGCGCGCGCGCCAGAGGATTGATGGCGTGCGCAGAGGACGCGGCCCAGAAGTGCGGGTGTATATGCGTTCCACCCGCTACTTCCGAATGCTGAGACATAGACACTTGCTAATGCAGTGAGTGTGTGGATGTGTGCGCACTTAAAATAGAAGAACATGCCCACACTGAATGTCTCTCAGGGATCTCCCCCCCTAGGGGCCCAATACAAAGTAAAATATAGGAAAGTGTATTAAATAAATAGGTGACAGCCTAAATGTAAATAAATAAATAAATTAGAATGGGGAAAGAAGGGCCAAAAACGGCATGTGCTGATGCTGTGAGGTGACCGAGACACACAGAACCACGCAGGGGACAAGAACAAAAACAAAAGAGCCCAACATCAGTCGATATTGGCCATATGAGTGTCCCCAGATGTAAGAATTTTATATATATATATATATATCTGTAAAAGATGTAAATAAATATAAATAAAATTAGAATAGAGAAGTCGGACTTTGTGGCCTTATGATGATCCCCATAAGAAGAATGTATGTGGATATAAATAAAAATTATAAAAATAAACATATAATAATAATGGATTATAGTTAATTAAAATATATATATATATATATATATATATATATATATATATATATATATATATATATACACACATACATACATACATACACATATATATTATATATATATATATATATATATATATATATATATATATATATATATATATATATATATATGACATAAAACTTCATAGAGATTGTTAATATGGACCATGCACAGAAAATATATATATAAAATATTGTTTAGAACTGCGTACGTGTAACATTGTCCATGCCTGTTATCCATGCTCGTTTGTGAGTATATATTTTGCTGTTTTACACTTCAATAAAGTTTTACCAGTGGCAATGCACTAGGTCGGTGCGCCCTCCTCTTCTCTCTTTTTTGGTGAATACTGCTGCCAGATATTGAAAGAGTGGACCAGTGACCATCTACTAGAATTTACACGACTGGCTCATTCCCTAGTTGATCAGGACCGTATGCTGTTTGGGGATTTTGATAGCAGAGAAAAGAAAACGCTCTTGCATACAAGTGGATACCCAGACAAATGTGTAATGACATAGGCCTTGCTGCCCTCAAGGATAGGGAAATCCTAGTAGTCAAAGATAAAAGAGAAAAAAGAGGGCACACCAGCCTGCATCATCTTTGGATAAAAATTTATTCAGAAGATAAAAAAGCCTAATTACAAAACATAAATAACATAATCGCAGTGTATACATGTACATGTATGGGGTCACTACACTTGTGGTTTACTGATTTCTGCATTGTATGTGTTTTTCATGCATTATCTGGTATGGTCTTGTGTGGCATGTGACCATCTCCTTCAGTACTGTCCTCCTGCTCAGTGCCGTTTTGACAGGCATTTTTGACAGGCATTTATGTTAGACTAGATGGATATATCCCCGGAGGTTCTACCTCTGGAGGTTTTCCATAGAGTCACCCATTTGTGGGTTCCATTGAATATCTTCATTTTATATATACACATACCATTTTATATACACTTAGAGGTCCTCTCCTTGTTTTATACACCAATCAACCATTCATTTATTTATTCATTTATTTATATAATCAGTTATTTAGTTATTCATTTCTCACTCCAATCGTGAAGTTAGCTAATCTGTCCCCTTAATACCTCCCTATGAGGGCTGACTAAATTGCCCGTCCCTTTGCCGACTCTATCACCCAGGTGGTCTTTTGCCTACCTGGCCGGTGTTCTGCCGAGAAAGTTCCGCTCGGCGGATAAGGTGAATAGATGAAAATCAGCTGTACACGGCACCTGTAAGAGGGCCCCTTGCGGGCTCGCTTCGCTCGCCACGCTTCGGGCTCGCCCTCGATTCGCTCGGCTCTTTTTTATTCCTCCTCTAGGTCCACTTGGATGGTGGGGAAGGAACCTGGACCTAGGGCGCAGGCGCCGTGTACAGCTGATTGTAGATTTTGAGCTTCGGCTATCTCCGGCGGCTGATAGTAGTCCGTACTGCACAGGCGCTGCGCCTGCGCAGTACAGGAGGGGGCCTTATTCGCCGAGGGAACTTTCTCGGCAAGACACCAGCAATACACTTTTTTTGTTTAGGGCAGCTGAGCGGTGCCTCATTGTAGATATGTGATGTCCTCGATTGGCCTCTATGGTTTTGTCTCCTCCAAAATGGCGGCGGTCTATTGTGGCCGCCCCTGTCATTCGTGGGCGACAGATGACGCAGAGGAAATGACGCCGAACCTGCCCTTTCCTCTTGCCTGGAACGCAAACACGGTGGAGTGCGTTCTGGGCAATCAATAGAGGCAGTATGTGCGGTACAAGGTTTTATATGGACGTGACCACGGACTCCCGGTGTTCCATTGGCGGTAATAATGGGCTATCCACGATGACACCATACCCCTGATATTATTATAATATTATTATTTTCTGGGGGACTTCCTGAACAGCCTTGCGGTATAGCCCATCTGTTTTCTAATGTTGCTATTTATTGTATGTGCTGCATGGATTGTATACAGGACGAGTTGGACGCCTCCCTTCTTCCTCTCCCCCGCCCAGTGGGCGGTTGGTCGCCCCTGCCGCCCGCCTGGGGGGGGAAGGGGAGGGGTTATGCTCTTGATTGGCTGAGTAACAAATATGTCCCTTCACAAGTATGCGTATATATAGGAGGACTGCTGAAGGAGGGTTCACTGCTGTGCTCTGAGGAAGGGGGGACTTACCCCACGAAACGCGTCAGCTGGCAGTGTTTTCTGTGATTTCCTCCGTGACCTCTGAAGTATTGTCCATGTTCAACTGAATGCTGCTACTTGATGACCATACACTCCGATTATGTTATTTATGTTTTGTAAGTAGGCTTTTTTATCTTCTTAATACATTTTTATCCAAAGATTATGCACTAGGCTGGTGCGCCCTCTTTTTTCTCTTTTATCTTTGCTGTTTGGGGATGTTCAGCCTCTTATTCAGGTGTGTGAAGAGCTATCCTTGTCCAGTACTCAAAAAGGCAGTTATGATTTTTCTCCTCCCTTCAATTTTGATCAGGTTGAGTCTCTGTTGTGGTTGTTGGAGGATGACCTGGTTTCTTTGAGCATTATTCCTCATGTTCTCAGCAGGTGTTGTTAGAGTGCATTACCGCAGTGCAGTCCCTGGTTATGCAGGCAGTATGTAAGCCAAATTTTGTTCAACCTTTACTACAGGCATGGTCAGATCCATTACACTCAGCCTCAGTCAGATTGCAACAGCCCATTCCTGCTGCCAGAGACCTGCCTGCTCAGTGGTCTCTTTCTCCATCACCCACGGCAACCACAGTCACAGCCCAATATACCCTGCTACCAACTAAATATCAGTATCCACTTGCTGCACCTATCCAGCCTTTAACCCATCTGCCTCCTCGCTGCTGCTTGCAACAATTCCACAAAGATCCCCCTTAGTAACTGCTCCCTCTTCTTTACCGTACGCCAGCCCTTCTCCTCAACCAGCTGCCCCCCGTCACTTACAGAACTTCAGTGGCTAAACCAAAGCCTGTTTCCATACCAGCCGATCTGCTCCAGCCTGCTTCCATGCCAGTCGATCCGCTTCCAACCTGATGTTCCGTTGTCCATGGTCCAGCCTGCTGGGCCGGTGCCGTTTCCCAGCCTGCTGGGCCGGTGCCCATTTCCCAGCCTACTGGGCCAGTGCCTGCTACCCAGCCTGCTTGCTAAATCAGTTCCTGACGCCCAGCTTGCTGCTGCCGCTGCCCAGCCTGTTGCTACAGTGTCCGTTGTTCAGCCTGTCGCTCCAGTGCCCACTGCCCGGCCTGATGTTCCAGTGCCTGTTGTCCAGTCTGATGATCCAAAGTCCGATAACCAGCTTGATGATCCAGTTCCTGATGCCCAGCTTGATGTTCTAGTGCCCTCTGTCCGGCCTGATGTTCTAGTGCCCTCTGTCCGGCCTGATGTTCTAGTGCCCTCTGTCCGGCCTGATGTTCTAGTGCCCTCTGTCCAGCCTGATGTTTCAGTGCCTGCTGTCCGGCCTGATGTCCCAGTGCCTGCTGTCCGGCCCGCTGTCCGGCCTGATGTCCCAGTGCCCGCTGTCCGGCCTGATGTCCCAGTGCCCGCTGTCCGGCCTGATGTCCCAGTGCCCGCTGTCTGGCCTGATGTCTCAGTGCCCGCTGTCCGGCCTGATGTCCCAGTGCCCGCTGTCCGGCCTGATGTCCCAGTGCCCGCCGTCCAGCCTGATGTCCCAGTGCCCGCTGTCCGGCCTGATGTCTCAGTGCCCGCTGTCTGGCCTGATGTCCCAGTGCCCGCTGTTCGGCCTGATGTTTCAATGCCCGTTGTCTGGCCTGATGTTCCAGTGCCTGCTGTCCAGTCTGATGATCCGATGTCCGGCTTGATGATCCACTTCCTGATGCCCGGCCTGATGTTCCAGTGCCCACTGTTCGGCCTGATGTTCCAGTGCCTGCTCTCCAGTCTGATCCAATGTCCAGCTTGATGTGCCTCTGCCTGCTGCCCAGCTTGATGTGCCTCTGCCCGCTGCCCAGCTTGATGTGCCTCTGTCCGCTGCCCCAGCGTGATGTGCCTCTGCCCACTGTCCAGCTCGATGTACCTCTGCCCGCTGCCCAGCTCGATGTGCTTCTGCCCAGCTTGATGTGCCTCTGCCCGCTGCCCAGCTTGATGTGCCTCTGCCCGCTGCCCAGCTTGATGTGCCTCTGCCCGCTGCCCAGCTCGATGTGCCTCTGCCTGTCACCCAGCCTAATAATCCAATGCCTGCGTTCCAGCCCGCCTCTGATGACCCTTTAACCAAAGATTGGCTTGATGTCATGGACTTTTTGCTGCTACGACTAGTTGGAGCGTCCTGAGGTCGCTCCTTCAAAGGGGGTACTGTCAGGAAAGATTTCAGCTGCTGGTGGCACTGTCAGATCTATGAACCGCAGTACTGGTGTCTACCAGGAGGTGTCTCCCGGCAGTCTGGAGCTGACATGTATATATACCCGGCAGATGCTCCACACATTTGCCTTGGTATTGTTCCTAGAGCCCTGACCTGTGTTTGCTAGCCTGTGATCCTGTATCCGGATCCAGACCCTGTTTCCTGTTATCCGGTCTTCAGGGGAGCAAAGATGGAGATATGTATATTAGACTAGATGTGTAAAAAGCCGCATAACTGCAGCTGCAGAGTAAAGTGTTAAAAGCAGTTCAGTACCAGTACACTGGTCCAACGAGAGGGACCCAAGCAGACCCCACACTCTTATCACTGGGGCAGCAAAAGGGGACACCCAAGGCAGAGATTAGGTGTACAGTGGGGAAAAAATTATTTGATCCCCTGCAGATTTTGTAAGTTTGCCCAGTTGCAAAGAAATGAAGGGTCTATCATTTTTAATATATTTAAAATGATAGATGGAATATCTACCAAAAATCCAGAAAAAACACATGATACAAATGTTATAATGTTGCAGTTCAGTGAGTAAAATAAGTATTTGATCCCCAAGTAAAACATGACTTGGTACTTAGTGGAGAAACCCTTGTTGGCAAGCACAGAGGTAAGACGTTTCTTGTAGTTGGTTATCAGGTTTAGGGTTTCTTGGCTATCGCTTGGCAATTCAATGTTCCAACTCTCTCCATAAGTTTTCTATAGGATTAAGGTCTGGAGACTGACTAGGCCACTCCATGACCTTAATATGCTTCTTCTTGAGCCACTCCTTTGTTGCCTTGGCAGTATGTTTTGGGTTATTATCATGCTGGAAGACCCATCCACAATCCATCTTTAGTGTTCTGGCTGAGGGAAGAAGCTTCTCATTCAAGATTTTACAATATATGGCCCTGTCCATTGGTCCCCCAATGTGGCAAAGTCGGCCTGTACCTTTTTAGCAGAGAAACCACCCCAAAGCATAATTTTTCCACCTCTGTGCTTGACTGTAGGGATCTTGGGGTCAAAGTCAGCATTTGTCTTCTTCCAAACATGGCGAGTTCAGTTAATGCCAAAGAATTCCTTTTTGGACTCCTCTGACCACAGATTTTCTCCCAATCCTTCTCTGAATCATTTAGATGTTAATTGGCAAACTTCAGATGGGCCTGTACATGTACCTTCTTGAGGAGGGGGACCTTGCGGGCTGCAGGATTTCAATAAATGACGGCGTATTGTGTTACCAACAGGTTGTTTGACTGTGGGCCTAACTGTCTTGAGATCATTCACAAGCTCCTCCTGTGTAGTTCTGGGATGATCCCTCACGTTTCTCATGATCATTCTTGCCCCATGGTCCAAAATCTTGCATGGAGCTCCAGACTGATTGCGATTGATGTTTATTTTGTATTTCTTATATTTGCGAATTATCGCTCCAACAGTTGTCTCCTTCTCACCAAGCTTCTTGCTGTTGGTCTTGTAGCCCATTCCAGCCTTGTCCAGGTCTTCAATCTTGTTCCTGACATCCTTTGACAGCACTTTGGTCTTGCCCATGACGGTGAGGTTTGAATGGAAGAAAGAGATTCTGTTAGGTGTCTTTTATACACATAACGAGTTGTCGTTAGGAGCACCTTCTTAAATTGACAGGACTAATCTGTTTACCACATGAGCACATAGCTAGTCTGTGGGCGCTAGAATTATTGTTGGTTGGTAGGGGATCAAATACTTATTTTATTCACTAAACTGCAACTCAATTTATAACATTTGTATAGTTTGTTTTTGTCTGGATTTTTGGTTAATATTATGTCTCTATCATTTAAAATACACCTATGATAACAGTTCTAGACCCTTTAAGTCTTTGTAAGTGTGCAAACTTACAAAATCTGTAGGAGATCAAATAATAATTTTCCCCACTGTAGATATAGCCAAATACATAGAGATAAGGGTGATTCAAGGTTCAAAATGGATGATAAACATCAGAGGTAGATTGTGGTGAGACATGGGTCCTATGGTAGCCATCCGTTAGTTTAAAGACCAGTCTGCTTAAAGTACGGGAGCCAGCTCGTGGTGTAAGGGTATTAAGGGGATAAGTCTCTATGAGCTTGCCACATCTTACCACTGGGATTTTTGCCCATTCCTCCTTGCAAAACTGCTCCAGCTCCTTCAAGTTGGATGGTTTGCGCTTGTGAACAGCAAACTTTAAGTCTGACCACAGATTTTCTATTGGATTGAGGTCTGATCTTTGACTAGGCCATTCCAACACATTTACATGTTTCCCCTTAAACCACTCAAGTGTTGCTTTAGCAGTGTGTTTGGGGTCATGGTCCTGCTGGAAGGTGAACCTCCATCCTAGCCTCAAATCACACACAGAGTGGTACAGGTTTTGCTCAAGAATATCCCTGTATTTAGCACCATCCATCTTTCCCTGAACTCTGACCAGTTTCCCAGTCCCGACTGATGAAAAAAAAACCCACAGCATGATGCTGCCACCACCATGTTTCACTGTGGGGATGGTGTTCTTTGGGTGATGTGTTGGGTTTGCGCCAGACATAGCGTTTTCTTTGATGGCCAAAAAGTTAAATTTTAGTCTCATCAGACCAGAGCACCTACCTCCATATATTTTGGGAGTCTCCCACATGCCTTTTCGCAAACTCAAAACGTGCCATTTTGTTTTTGCTGAAAGTAATGGCTTTCTTCTGGCCACTCTCCCATAAAGCCCAACTCTATGGAGCGTATGTCGCCCTATGTACATGTAGCACAGGGGTTTGCTACCAAAGTTATCATGTTAAGTAATGTATTGTTTCTTAAGTAAGGGTTTGGCTCCCTCTAGTGACCGTTGAAACTTTATCAGGATCTTTCCTTCATTTAAGAGGCAAACAGTTATGCATTGTGGGATATGTAGTTTGATAAGGAAGTGACTCATGTTGTTAACTCAGTTTGGGAACTACTGGACCCACCCACAATGCCAAGTCACAGACTCACAATGCCAAGTCACAGAACAACCTGCTGGGTAAACAGATAAAAGGACAGGCGTGGCCTGCGTTTCAGCCTCTCTGGACGACATTCAATACCTGCCAGCAGGAGGTCTGAGTGTGTGACCAGGTGACTGCGGCCTATGCAGCGCAGAGCAGGATCGCCAGCCTCTGAGGGACTGCTGAGTACAGCCCTGCCAGCTTAGCAAGCGGATCGGTTTGCAGAGCCAGGAAATCTGGAAGTTTCCTGCATCTCAGCCATCCGGAGGAGCGGTACAGCGTGGTGGCGCCATCTTTTCATCAGGCTGAGATATCAGGAGGGGAGTCCGGAGGGAGCCTCACAGCCTGTGAGTCTATTGTTAGTGAGAGGGCACCTGCCCATTTCAGTAAAGTACACTGTTTGCTGAGTGAGTTATTTACAGACTGCTGGTGAGACTTATAGTTCCACAGAAATGATTCTACTTATTCACAGGCCACATACAGCTGAACTATGGGGGTTGTTATTCCCTGTGCTGTAAAGTCAGTACTGTATTACACTCTCACATAAGGAGGAAATTACAAGTGCCATATTTCTTCAGTTACACAGTTATCAACGTACCATTTATTCTACAGTTTGCTTTCTCTGTTTTGCCCCGTTGGATTACAAATACTGCAGTTTAAACTACAGGATAGCTGAAGATATCTGGAGTCAAGGAATTTTTATCATCTTCTGCAAAGCATCACGGTTCTATTTTGTCATTTGAACACTGAATTACAACCTAGGGGGAGCACTTGAGTACAGGTTAAATATTGCATTGTATTCTTGAATGTAAGTAACATTATATTGCAATTTAGTGTGTGTACTGAGGCCTCAGTGGGAAGGTGTTTATTATAGGTTTTGGCGCATATTGAACACTTGTCCCAGTGTACACCTGTCTGCATATACTCTCTACTGTGATTATTGAATCCACCATTTTCATATCTATACTGACTGTTATCAACTGTCATTTATTGTTTCTGTTTAATCACAGTGCTCATTGTGTTTAATATTCACTTTAGTAAACCTTCTGTGTGGTTCATTGATATTGTGTGTGAGTCTCTATTTACTACCACAGCTGGTGAAGTGACAGAACCCAGGGCTTCGGTAAATATACTTCATGGTTTATCATTACTGTGTTTTCTCTCTATTGTTGGGTCCCACACTAATATTACCAAGCAGGTGTGCCAGAAGGGTTGAGACCGTTCTTGGGGTTGAGAAGCAGAGTGCAGAACCAAACATACATTAAGCGGCTCCTCAGGGGGTAGCGCTACATACAGATACTCCAGTCTCTGCTGTGGAACTTTGCAGATCCTCCAGAGTTACCTTGGGTCTCTGTACTGCCTCTCTAATGAATGCCCTCCTTGCCCAGTCCATGAGTTTTGGTGTGCAGCTGTCTCTTGGCAGGTTTTCTGTTGTGCCATGTTATTTCCATTTAGTTATGATAGATTTGATGGTGTGATCAGTTTTTTATTTTCTGAAAAATAGCTTTATGTATATATTTTTCTAATTTTACTTCCCCAACTTAGACTATTGTGTTCTGATCCATCACATATAATTCAGATTAAAAAAACATTGAACTAAAGGTAAAGGATGTAACAAAATAGGTAAAAGGCCAAGGGGGTGAATACTTTTGCAAGGCACTATAAATAGTTCTCATTAGAGGCAATATTACAAGTAGGTAGACATGTGCACACTGAAATATTTCGTTTCGGAATTTCGTTTTCGTCCGAAAAATAAATGTATTTAGTTACTCCCGAAATTCGTTTTTATTTATTTCATTTTTCGTTAAAAATTGCATTCGTCCGAAAATCCAAATTAAGGTCGAATCTGTCATTGAAGGCTTATGGTGTCTGTCGAATGTTCAAAGAAGATTCGACGGAGCAGCTGAACTGTACGACGCCGTATAGTTTACCTGTTCCGTCGAATCTTCTTAGAACTTTCAACAGACACCATAAGCCAAAGTACGTGTGTACTTAGTTCTAGCTATTTTACTGCTCCTCCTCTTTGGTTACAATCAGCCAATAACATTCATCATCATCATTATTTTTATTTATCTTTTCTCCCCTACGTCGAATCTTTTCTCCCCTACGTCGAATCTTTTCTCCCCTACGTCGAATCTTTTCTCTCTATGTCGAATCTTTTTTCTCTATGTAGAATAATCTTGGGCTAATAGAGTTAAGGTTAGGCACATTCGACCACAGGTTTGATGGACACAGATTGCTATTGTCATCATCATGTCGAATCTCCTATCTATATCGAACTGTTGTAGCAACGAAAATGAAAATAAAGCATTTGTTTATGTTGGATCTTTCGTTTTTCGGATTCTGCACTTTCGTTATCGTTTGTTAAAACGATAACGAAAATACCTGAAATTCGGACAAAAATGCATTCGGACGAAAAAGAATGCACATGTCTACAAGTAGGGATGAGCTTTCTGTTCGGGTCGAACATGAGTTTGACTCGAACATTGGCCGTTGGCCTGTTTGTCGAAAACCGAACATTATGGGCCGTTCGCGCCAATTTTGAGCGGCGCGTAGCACCCCATAATGCACTGCGGGAGCGTAGTGCATTGCTGTATGATGATTGGCCAAAGCCAATATAAGGCTGCCTGCACGTCGGCCCTGTGTAGGGTGTTGTTGGCGTGGACGGAGAGAGAGTGTCATTTGGATGATTGGGCAGGCAGGTTATTCAGTTAGCTGTAGTGTATTTAATATATATATATATATATATATATATATATATATATATATATATATATATAGACAGTCTTTGTGTGTGTGTGTGTGTGTGTGTGTGTGTGTGTGTATATATATATATATATATATATATATATATATATATATATATATATCCACTGCATACAGTTTAGCTATATCTGACTGCAGTCCGTTCCTGGTGTACTATTTCTAATATACGTCAGACAGGCAGGTTATTCAGTTAAATAAATAAATAAATATATATATATATACAGCCAGTCTCGTGTGTGTGTGTGTGTGTGTGTATATATATATCTATATATATATATATATATCTATATCCATTGCATCCAGCATCCAGTTTAGCTATATCTGACTGCAGGCCATTCCTGGTGTACTTTTTCTGATATACTTCAGGTGGTGTACACAGTACTACTGTGCACCCATAGTGCAGTTGCTACTACTTTTCTGGTAGTGTACACAATACAGTACCCCAATAGTTTTTATTACACTTCTGTTGGTGCACGGTACACAGTACCGTGCACCCCTAGTACAGTTGCTACTACTTTTCTGAGGGTGTACACAGTACATAATACATACAGTGCACCCATAGTTGCTATTAGACTTCTGGCGATGTACACAATACCGTTCACCCCTAGTGCAGTTGCTACTTCTGTTTGTGTACACTAACTGTACCGTGCACCCCTAGTGCAGTTGCTACTACTTTTCTGGTGTTGTACACAATACAGTACACCCATAGTTGTTATTACACTTCTGTTGGTGTACACAGTACCGTGCACCCCTAGTGCACTTGCTACTACTTTTCTGGTGGTGTACACAGTACACAATACAGTGTAGTGTGGTTTTGCTAAACAAAATTTACAGCATGTCTGGAAGGCAACCACGGAGAGGCAGACGCTCACAGGCCACTAAAAGATGGCAAGCAGGCTCTGTGTCTACAGTCGACAGTGCTGGTCGTGGACATGGTGCATCCTCAGCACGTGGCCGTGGGGCACGCTTGTCCTTTTTTTCTGCAGCTGGCCGTGTTATTGAGCCACAACATGCAGAAGAGTTGGTGGAATGGATAGCAAATCACTCCTCATCCTCTGTCACCCAGGCTCAGAGTAGTTTGCCTGCCAATGCAGCTGTCAAAGTGGCCTATTCCATCGGCTCCATGTCAACAGTCTCTCTTTCCCTAGCCCCACCATCATGCACGGAGTCGTCCCCCGAACTATTCGACCAGTGTCGGGTACATGCTGCAGGAGGATGCGCAGCGATTTGAAGGCTCCGATGATGGTACCCAGGTTAAGGAAGGGAGTAACGTCAGTCTAGAGAGAGGGGGTGCCCAAGAAGGTTAAGAAACTGGCAGTCATGTTCCCCCAGCTGCAGCATACTGCCAAGTTTGCTCCAGTGATGAGGAGGGAGGGGATGATGAGGTCACTGACTCAACTTGGGTGCCTGATAGAAGAGAGGAGGAGGCACATCTCCAAGGAGCTAGGATACCCTCCAGGGGGCAGCTTTAGGGCAGCCACCCTATTGCATTACATTGCAGAGCTAAGCAGGTGCAGGGCACTGCTGACTCCCCACATATTTTGAAAAGTTCTTTGGTGTGGGCCTTTTTTTGACACGTGTGCAGCAGATCGCACCATTGCTGTTTGCAACATATGTCTGAAGCGTATCAAGCATGGCCAAAACAGCAGCTGCTTGGGCACCACATGCTTGACCAGACATATGACGACCTCCCATGCAGTCCGTTGGCAACAGCACTTAAAAAACCCACATCAAAGAACAAGGCGGACCTCTCCTTGCTCCTCATCAGCTGGGTTCTCCAACCCCACTATACCTCCAGTCCTCTCAGAAACATGCACTGAGAGGAATGAAGGTATAGCAATAGGTGTCCCAAGTACTTGCAGCCAATGTGCTATTAGTACACCTCCATCTGATTTTAGCAGGCAAATTTCCCTACCCCAGTTGCTAAACCGTCAAAAGAAATTTGGTCCTAGCCATCCACATGCTCAGCGTCTGAATGCTATCTTGGCCAAATTGCTAGCACTACAACTGCTGCCTTTTCAGCTGGTAGACTCTGCCCCCTTTCGTGAATTTGTGGAATGTGCGGTACCTCAGTGGCAGGTTCCCAAACGCCATTTCTTTTCACGGAAGGTCATTCCGGCTCTCTACCAGCAAGTGGAAGGCAATGTCTTGGCCTCGTTGGACAGGGCAGTCAGCAGTAAGGTGCATATTACTGCTGACTCATGGTCCAGCAGGCATGGACAGGGACGTTACCTTTCTTTCACGGCGCACTGGGTAACTCTGCTGGCAGCTGGGAAGGATGCAGGACAGGGTTCAGTATTGTTGGAGCTTGTTCCGCCACCACGCCTCCAAAATGCTAGTGGTGATTCTGCCACAGCTCTCTCCTCCACCCCCTCCTCTTCTTCTTCCTCTATGGCCTCTTCCTCTGTAGATTGCTCCTGAACCAGCGGTGCTCCATAGGCGTTCAAGGGGCTACGCAAACACTCAGGCAAAAAGATGCCATGCGGTGCTTGAGTTGGTCTGCTTAGGGGACAGGAGCCACACTGGGGCAAATATTCTGTCAGCTCTGCAGGGGCAGGCTCAGAGGTGGTTGACGTCACACCAGCTTCAGCCAGGAATGGTTGTATGTGACAATGGCACCAACCTCCTCTCCGCCCTCCAACAGGGAAACATGATCCATGTTCCCTGTTTGGCTCACGTCCTGAAATTGGTGGTACAGTGGTTCTTGAGCAGGTACCCGGTCCGCCGGTCATATAATGTCAGTGCTTGGCTGGCTGACATTCAAAGAGAATGCAACCTGCCCAAGACCCGCCTCATTTGTGACATGCCCACCAGGTGGAACTCAGCGTTGGCAATGCTGCCGCGCCTGCACGCGCAGCAGAGGGCCATTAATGAGTATCTGTGTGAGTATTGGCACCAGGACAGGGTCAGGGGAGCTTGGCTTTTTTTTGCCACGCCAGTGGCTACTGATCAAGGATGTATGCACTGTCCTGTCACCATTTGAGGAGGCCACGAGGATGGTGAGCAGTGACAGTGCATGCATCAGTGATACTGTCCCTCTTGTCTTCCTGTTGGAGCACATGCTTCGTGGAATAATGGACAGGGCACTTGAGGCAGAACAGCGGGAGGAAGATGAGGACTTCCTTACCTCTCAAGGCCCCCTTTATCCAGATACTAGTATTCCTGCAGGCCCGCCGATCACACAGGAAGAAGAGGAGGTGGAGGATAACACTCAGCATCAGCAGCAGTGTTCAAGGGATTGTTTTCAGTCCCCAGAAACCCATGGAGTTGTACGTGGCTTATCCTTAGTGACCCAGAGGACTCAGGATCGAATGCCTCTGCAAACCTACGCTGCATGGCCTCCCTGATGCTGCAAAGCCTGCGAAAGGACCCTAGGATTCGTGGTATCAAGGAGAGGGATCATTACTGGCTCGCATCCCTTCTTGATCCACGTTACAAGGGTAAGGTTGCGGAACTAATCCAGCCTTCGCAGAGGGAGCAGAGGATGAAACATCTTCGGGAGGCCTTGCAGGAAGGTTTGTGCAATGTGTTTCCAGAGCCTGGAAGGTTACAATTTCCTGGTGCTGGACAATGTGTTGCTGAGGCTTCGTTCAGTCGCAGAAAGAGCTGTGGAGAAGGTGGCCGGCTGACTGATGCCTTCAGGCAATTCTTCAGTCCTCAGCGCCCAGGTCTGATTGGTTCCAACAACCATCGCCAGTGTCTGAATTACATGGTGCAGAAATATCTAGGGGCAAGATCAGACTTGGAGACCTTTCCACCAGAACATCCACTGGGTTACTGGGTCTTGAGGATGGACCACAGGCCACAGCTTGCTCAATATGCAATTGAGCTACTGGCCTGTCCTGCATCCAGCATTCTTTCTGAACACACATTCAGTGCTGCTGGAGGCTTTGTAACCGATCACAGAGTGCTCCTGTCCACAGACTGTTCATCGGCTCACATTCATAAAAATGAATCAGTCTTGGATCACCAGCTATCAAGCACCTGATGCTGATTCCTTGAAGACTGCATATGCTGAGTGACTATCCTATTATGCTAATAATGGAGGGGTGGTGCTAGGTTGGTCTAGAGAGTAGGGTTAACCCACATCACCAATAGCCTATACATAGGGAAAGTTGTTCCTCTCATGGGACTTTAAAGGGAAAAAGCTGCTCTGTAAATATATAATACCATTCTAATTAGAACATATTCTGGTAGGTACTGACCATATAGTATTGCTTAGGGACATCATATATTGCTGCATCCACTTTAAAAACACTTAAAGAAAACCTATAGGGAGCAGATAGCCATTGTTCCTGTACCAGTGCCTGATCAGAAGTGGGCGTGCCAGGCCCAGCGAAAACCACAGGGAGGGCTCCCCAACAGAGGGCACAGGGACACCTATCAGTGTGTTACTAATCCAGAGGGTGGGATGCCAATCCCTGTGGGAAGAGAGGGTTCATAAAATTGTACTGGGCTATGTAGAGGCCAGAGGTGCCTGTGGCCACAAGGGATGCAAGTCCCACACACACATGCACACATAAGTGGATAGTAAAGGAGGAAATACCTGTTGGTGTGTCAGAGTGCAGGAATACAAAATCCTGCCTAGCGGAGAAGCAGTGCCACCGGCAAGGCACTGTAGACGCCGCAATCCTAGAGCCCGCACCAGGGTACAGCCTGGATAAAAGGATGTAATGAGAAATAGGAAGAAAGGGGGGGGGAGGAAAGAGAAGGGAGAAAAAGAAGAAGAAAAAAGAGAGAAAGACAGAAAGGAAGGGGGGGATAAAAAGGGGAGGGAAAAAGGAAAGAGGGGGGAGGGGGGTGATGTGGCACATGGAGTGACAGAAATGCAGAGGGGTAAATGAAATATGAAATGCTTTGATACCTGCTGGGAAGTCCTGGTAGGGGAATGTGTGCTGAACTGCCTTGCAACCAGGGGGTACAAAAGGAGGGTGCTAGGGTGCTATAGGCGCCACGATTTTGGAGCCTACCCCGGGGTCCAATATAGCCCAGGGTACTCAACCTGGAATAAAGAGGGATATGTTTAATGTCCAGAGGGGATATCCCAAATAGATGATGAAATAGGTGTGGGGCTGCAAACCAGCACACACAGGAAGCCAACGCATACCAAATGAAAGTTTACCTGTAGTGGACCTGGGAGAAATATAATGCCGGTGGTCGGGAGGCCGTTGCGTGGAGGACAGGAAGCAGGAAGTAGGTGAGTATGGGGTCCATTTAAATGTGGTGAGGAAGTGGATAGCTTGGCCAATCCCTTGAGTGGTCAAGGGGCTGCCAACTTCTAGGGTCAATGACCCATATCTGGTGGGAACGTCCTAGAATTTGCCCCTTTTGGAACAAAATTTTCACCATGATTTTCAAGGTTACTGGATGCCAGGTGCCTAGATCCCTGTCAATAGCTCTCTTAAATACTCATATCCCTCAAATACCTAAAATTACACAAAAATTAATCCATTTTCTTCTCACAGGAGCCAAGCTCACAATTGGTAAAGCGTGGAAGAAACCTAAACCCTCTTTCTTGGAAGCTAAGAGAAAAATATCTTGGATAACGACTCAAGAAAAGATAACTAGTATTCTGAATGATAGTGTTATGAAATTTGAAGACCTCTGGGAACCTTGGGCTAAATATGTCGGAATCTCATTTACCCAGCTGCTGCCTCTGGTTCCTTCACAACCTTAAGTTAGGCATGATCTTAACCCTCCCCACTCCCCCTTCCCCCTCTTATCTTTTTTTTTCTCTCATACTTTTCTCCTCCTCTTTTTATTTTTTCCCCTTCTGTAGGAGCTCCTGGTGATGTCATAAGGGAGATCCTTCTCCCTTCTACCTTTAGTTAATATGAATAAAAATCCGTATATGTGTTTTATATGCAACTGAGTCAATGATTGTAACCTCATATACTGTATTGCATGCTCATTGTGTCACTCATCCTGTATTCTCTTTTGTATCTTCTATTTTGCATTGTAGATCTTTGTATATCTACACCCTTTGCTAATAAAACCTTATACTCATGATCAATACAGAGTAGCTTTTTCCCTTTAAAGTCCCATAAGAGGAACAAATTTCTATATGTATATCCTATTATGCTGAGTGACTATCCTATTCCCACTCAATTTTCATGATGATAGCTTCTAAGAATATTTTCAGTTCAAGGCACCACCACCACTACCTAAGGCCCAATTTTTCTGCCCCTGTTTAACAGGGGCGCGTAATTACAATTTCTGATCAAATATTTAACAGCAGGGCTCGTTCCTGCGCTCAACAAGAGTATCTGTGAGGGGTTGCAGTGTTGTGGCACCACCAGCACTGCCTAAGGCCCAATTTTTCTGCCCCTGTTTAACAGGGGAGTGTAATTACAATTTTTGATCTAATATTTCACAGCAGGGCCTGTTCCTGCGCTCAACAAAAGTATCTGTGAGGCTTTACAGTGTTGTGCCACCACCACCACCGCCTAAGGCCCAATTTTTCTGCCCCTGTTTAACAGGGGCATGTAATTACAATTCTTGATATAATATTTCACAGCAGGGCCCGTTCCAGCGCCCACCAAGAGTAATTGTGAGGGCTTACAGTGTTCTGGTACCACCAACACCTAAAGCCCAATTTTCCGCAGAGCATATAGGGCAGGCCGTATAGTATATACAGGCAGTGCCCTATTTTCAAACATCCGACTTACAAACGACTCCTACTTACAGAGGGAGAAAACAGGAAGTGAGAGGAAATCTACCCATAGGAAGGGAAATTCTCTCCTGTAAGAGTTAATATGGGAAAAAGGTGTCTCCACTGATGCTTTATCACCAAACCTTGTTTCCCTAATAACCCAAAATTTTTAAAATCCAATTGTCATTGGGACAGAAAGTGAGGTGAAATCTTCTGAACAGGGGCACAGACAGCAAAAAAAAAAATGTTACAGGGGTGATAACCCTTCCCTATGTTTTCCAAAAAGTTTAAAAATAGATTTTTGGGCTTGGAGCTACACTTAAAAAATGTACCTGTTCCAAATTACAAACAGATTCAACTTAACAACTAACCTACAGTCCCTATCTTGTTTGTAACCCGGGGACCGCCTGTATACTGCTGTTCAGAGTATATAGGGCCTGGGGGCCCCACGCCTTTTTTTTTATTTGGGTGCGGGGTTCCCCTTAATATCCACACCAGACCCAAAGGGCCCGGTAATGGCCGGGGGGGGGGGGGGGACAACATTACATTACAGCCACAAGCAGTTTTAAATTACTTTTTTTCCTTTAGAAATGTAATTTTGCTGTGGTATTGTTCTAAACATGGTAAAACTGCGCCACTTTACAGGCATACTATGGTCACCCCCCAGGCACGTTATTTAAAGT
This sequence comes from Aquarana catesbeiana, assembly GCF_042186555.1. Taxonomy (NCBI): domain Eukaryota; kingdom Metazoa; phylum Chordata; class Amphibia; order Anura; family Ranidae; genus Aquarana; species Aquarana catesbeiana. The sequence goes on along the minus strand of NC_133325.1, from coordinate 422,175,815 downwards.
AATATTTAACCACTTGACGACCGCCTCACGCCGATTTACGTCGGCAAGGTGGCACGGACAGGCAAAATCACGTATATATACGTGATTTGCCTTCCGCGGGTGGGGGGTCCGATCGTTCCCCCCCCGGTGCCCGAGGCAGTCGCCATTTCTTCCCGGGGGCGATGAGAGGTGAGGGGGAGGCCATCCATTGTTGGCCACCCCCTCCCGATCGCTCCCGGCGAATGAGAATGCTTCCTTTCCCTCTGTAAGGTAAACAGAGGGAAAGGAAGTGATGTCATCCCTCCTCGAGTCGGTCTTTTTGATCCGGCGCCGAGGAGAGAAGACATCAAGTAAGTCTGCACAACACTACACTAACAGTAGAACACGCCAGGCACACTTGTCACCCCCCATCACCCCCCGATCACCCCCCTGTACCCCCTGTCACTCTGACACCAATAGCATTTTTTTTTTTTTTTGCATTGGTGTCAGTTTGTGTCAGTTACAAGTGTTAGGGCAGTTAGGTTAGCCCCCTTTAGGTCTAGGGTACCCCCCCTTAGGTCCAGGGTACCCCCCTAACCCCCCTAATAAAAGTTAACCCCTTGATTACCCCCCGTCACCAGTGTTGCTAAGCAATCGTTTTTCTGATCGCTGTATTAGTGACACAGGTGACGCTAGTTAGGGAGGTAAGTATATAGGTTCGCTGTCAGTGTTTTATAGCGACAGGGACCCCCATATACTACCTGCTAAAGGTTTTAACCCCCTGATTGCCCCCTAGTTAACCCTTTCACCAGCGATCACCGTATAAGTGTTACGGGTGAAGCTGGTTAGCTAGTTTGTTTTTTGTAGTTTATTACAGTTTATTACAGTTTATTATAGTTTTAGGGCACCCGCCGTTTATTACCCTATAAAGGTTTAACCCCCTAATTGCCCGGCGGTGATATAAATTACATTTTTAGGGTCAGCTTAGGTCTGCGTCGCCCCAGGCAGCGTCAGGTTAGCGCCAGTACCGCTAAAACCCACGCACGCAGCATACACCTCCCTTAGTGCTATAGTATCTGAGCGGATCGATATCTGATCCGATCAGATCTATACTCCCCAGCAGTTTAGGGTTCCCTGAAACGCAGTGTTAGCGGGATCAGCCCAGATACCTGCTAGCACCTGCGTTTTGCTCCTCGGCCCAGCCCTGCCCAGCCCACCCAAGTGCAGTATCGATCGATAACTGACACTTACAAAACACTAAGCACACATAACTGCAGCGTTCGCAGAGTCAGGTCTGATCCCTGCGATCGCTAACAGTTTTTTGGTAGCGTTTTGATACAGTCGCTGACAGTCAGGAGCTTTTTTGCCTCACTAGTGTACCCCTAAATTTAGAGCCCAAAATGGCAAATCGAAGAGGCCTACACGTTTCTGAGCATGACAGATAGTGAAGAGGAAGTCACTCATCTGTCAAGTTCAGGCTCAGAATACGAACCTGTAGAGGACAGCGGCTCCATGACAGATAGCTCTGACGACAGAGTTGTGGTCCCTGCTAAGGTCAGGCGTACCAGACCCCAATCTTCTTCTGTCCTTGAAGTGCAAGAACCGCAGGGCTCTCGTATGGAGCAGAGAAGTACTAGCGCCGCTATTCCTTCTGGTGAACTGGCAAGCACCAGCGGCCTAGTACACCCTGGTCGTACATCCAGCACTGCAGTATCACGTGGTGACGTGGCGAGTCCCATAAGTGCAGTTCAAGCTGGCGAGGTGGCAAGCACTAGTAGTGTCCCGCTGCCACCAAGAAGACAAAGACAGGCCCGTCGTGCCCATAGTGCCCTTCCTGCTGCATTGGCCAATCCGAATTGGGAACCCACCACTTCTGCAGCACCCGTACTTCCCCCTTTCACTGGCCAACCCGGAATTCAGGTGGAAACAGTTGACTTTACGCCACTGGATTTTTATTCACTGTTTTTCACCGAAGATCTCTATAGATCTATTGTGGACCAAAGCAATTTATACGCTGGTCAACACATCGCCGCTAATCCCCAGTCCTCCCTTGCCAGAGATTAGAGACCAATTACGGTCTCCGAATTTAAGACCTTTCTGGGCCTTTCCCTCCTCATGGGGTTGAATAAAAAGAGTAAGTTGCGGTCATATTGGTCCACTGACCCAATTTACCATTCACCCTTGTTCTCTGCTTCCATGGCCAGGGCACGATAGGAGCAGATTTTGCGGTTCATGCACTTCAACGACAATGAACTCTGTCGTCCTCGTGGAGACCCTGCATACGATCGGCTCTACAAAATTTGGCCCCTCGTAAACCACTTCAACCAACGTTTTGCAGACTTGTTTACCCCCCATCAAGTTGTCTGCATTGATGAGTCCCTGATTAAATTTTCTGTCCGCTTGTCATTCAAACAGTACCTTCCCAGCAAGCGTGCCAGATACGGGGTCAAGATGTATAAGCTCTGTGACAGGGCCACAGGCTATACATATAGTTTTATGGTTTACGAGGGCAAAGATAGTCACGTAGAGCCGACAAACTGCCCTGACTACATAGGAAGCGCTGGCAAGATAGTGTGGGACTTGGTGTCACCCTTATTCGGAAAGGGGTACCACTTGTACGTGGACAATTATTATATGAGCGTGCCACTTTTTAGTCACTTGTTTGATCAGCAGATTGGAGCATGTGGCACCGTGCGACCTAATCGCCGGGGCTTTCCCCAGCGGCTTGTAGATTCCCGTCTTAGGCTGGGGGAGAGAGCCTGCTTGAAGTATAATAATTTGCTCGCTATGAAGTGGAGGGATAAGAAGAATGTTCCTACGGCGACTGGTGTTGTGGAGAAACCCCTCTGTGTCCACGAATACAACCTTAATATGGGAGGGGTGGACCTCAACGACCAGTTGTTGGCGCCGTACCTAGTTGCCCGTAAGGCCAGACGCTGGTACAAAAAAGTGTCTGTTTATTTATTTCAATTGGCTTTGCTGAACGCTCATGTGCTATACAGAGCTTCAGGACAGACTGGATCCTTCCTTAAATTCCAGGAAGAGATCGTCAGAGCCCTTCTGTTTCCAGACGGTGCTCTACCTCACCTTCCCCAACCAAATGCAGTAAGCCTCCTGCATGAGCGGCATTTTCTTTATGCCATCCCGAGTACCCCTACCCAAAAAGCCCCCCAAAAAAGATGTCGTGTCTGCAGCAAGCGCGGATTTAGGCGTGACACCTGGTCTTATTGTCCCTCCTGTCCTGGCAATCCTGGTCTTTGCATGGGTGAATGCTTTGAACGCTACCATACATTAGTTAAGTATTAGGGTAGGGTTCAGCACTGCACAGACTAGGCACACTAACACAGGGTCTCCCAAGATGCCATTGCATTTTGAGAGACCCAAACCTGGAACGAGTTACAAAAGTTAAAAGTTACTAAAAAAAAGTGTAAAAAAAAAAATTAAAAAAAAAATTAAAAAAAATAAAAACACAAAAAAAAATATAAAATAAAAAAACCAAAAATAGTTGTTGTTTTATTGTTCTCTCTCTCTCTATTCTCTCTCTATTGTTCTGCTCTTTTTTACTCTATTCTATTCTGCAATGTTTTATTGTTATTATGTTTTACCATGTTTGCTTTTCAGATTTTTTATACTTTACCGTTTACTGTGTTTTGTTGGTAACCATTTTATTGTTTTCAGGTACGCCATTCAGTTGCAGCGCGGATTTATTTATCTTGACAGCAACAGCGTTTGCTCCCACGATATATAAAGCCGTGACTCCAGCGCTGTCGGAGGTGATTTCACCACCACAGTTACATACTTCAGCATATATGCCGAAGCGTGGGGGCAGCAGTGGGTGGAGGAGCAATTTGCTCCTGCCTTTTGCGGGAGGATGCCCCCATGCTTCGGCATATATAAATGGTGCATGTATGCCCATCATTAGAAGTGGGTGGATGAAGGGAGGTATTCTAATGGTGGGCATACCCACCGATCAATATCTTTTTTTCGTTCAGCCCACAGGTTGCATGAAAAAAAAGTTTACAATATATGCCTAACAAGGACCAGCAACGTACTGGTATGTTGCTGGACTTTGAGTGGTTATACCAGAATGATGCCTGCAGGTTTAGGTATCATCTTGGTATCATTCTTTTCAGCCAGCGGTCGGCTTTCATGTAAAAGCAATCCTAGCGGCTAATTAGCCTCTAGACTGCTTTTGCAAGCAGTGGGAGGGAATGCCCCCCCCACCGTCTTCCATGTTTTTCTCTGGCTTTCCTGTCCCAACAGAGCTGATCAGAGACCAGAATGGCTCCAAACATCTCTATGGCCTAAGAAACCGGGAAGCTACGAGCATTTTATGACTTAGATTTCGCCGAATGTAAACAGCACCATTGGGAAATTGGGAAAGCATTTTATCACACCGATCTTGGTATGGTCAGATGCTTTGAGGGCAGAGGAGAGATCTAGGGTCTAATAGAGCCCAATTTTTTAAAAAAAGAGTACCTGTCACTACCTATTGCTATCATAGGGGATATTTACATTCCCTGAGATAACAATAAAATTAATATAAAAAAAATAAAAATGAAAGGAACAGTTTAAAAATAAGATAAAAAAGCAAAAAAATAATAAAGAAAAAAAAAAAAAAAAAAAGCACCCCTGTCCCCCCCTGCTCTCGCGCAAAGGCGAACGCAAGCGTCGGTCTGGTGTCAAATGTAAACAGCAATTGCACCATGCATGTGAGGTATCACCGCGAAGGACAGAACGAGAGCAGTAATTTTAGCAGTAGACCTCCTCTGTAAATCTAAAGTGGTAACCTGTAAAGGCTTTTAAAGGCTTTTAAAAATGTATTTATTTTGTCGCCGCTGCGCGTTTGTGCGCAATTTTAAAGCATGTCATATTTGGTATCCATGTACTCGGCCTAAGATCATCTTTTTTATTTCATCAAACATTTGGGCAATATAGTGTGTTTTAGTGCATTAAAATTTAAAAAAGTGTGTTTTTTCCCCAAAAAATGCGTTTGAAAAATCACTGCGCAAATACTGTGTGAAAAAAAAATATGAAACACCCACCATTTCAATCTTTAGGGCATTTGCTTTAAAAAAATATATAATGTTTGGGGGTTTAAAGTAATTTTCTTGCAAAAAAAAATTATTTTTTCATGTAATCAAAAAGTGTCAGAAAGGGCTTTGTCTTCAAGTGGTTAGAAGAGTGGGTGATGTGTGACATAAGCTTCTAAATGTTGTGCATAAAATGCCAGGACAGTTCAAAACCCCCCCAAATGACCCCATTTTGGAAAGTAGACACCCCAAGCTATTTGCTGAGAGGCATGTCGAGTCCATGGAATATTTTATATTGTGACACAAGTTGCGGGAAAGAGACAAATCTTTTTTTTTTTTTTGCACAAAGTTGTCACTAAATGATATATTGCTCAAACATGCCATGGGAATATGTGAAATTACACCCCAAAATACATTCTGTTGCTTAGTGCACAAAGTTGTCACTAACTGTGATAGGAAGTGAGGAGTGAAATCAAAAATTTATGCCCTTAGAAATCCTGAAGGCGGTGCTTGATTTTCGGGGCCCCGTACGCGGCTAGGCTCCCAAAAAGTCCCACACATGTGGTATCCCCATACTCAGGAGAAGCAGCAGAATGTATTTTGGGGTGTAATTCCACATAGGCCCATGGCCTGTGTGAGCAATATATCATTTAGTGACAACTTTTTGTAAATATTTTTTTTTTTTTGTCATTATTCAATTACTTGGGACAAAAAAAATAAATATTCAATGGGTTCAACATGCCTCTCAGCAATTTCCTTGGGGTGTCTACTTTCCAAAATGGGGTCATTTGGGGGGGTTTTGTACTGCCCTGCCATTTTAGCACCTCAAGAAATGACATAGGCAGTCATAAACTAAAAGCTGTGTAAATTCCAGAAAATGTACCCTAGTTTGTAGACGCTATAACTTTTGCGCAAACCAATAAATATACGCTTATTGACATTTTTTTTACCAAAGACATGTGGCCGAATAAATTTTGGCCTAAATGTATGACTAAAATTGAGTTTATTGGATTTTTTTTTATAACAAAAAGTAGAAAATATCATTTTTTTTCAAAATTTTCGGTCTTTTTCCGTTTATAGCGCAAAAAATAAAAACCGCAGAGGTGATCAAATGCCATCAAAAGAAAGCTCTATTTGTGGGAAGAAAAGGACGCAAATTGGAAAAAGACCTCTGGTCCTTAGGCAGCATAATGGTCCAGGGCTCAAGTGGTTAATTTTTATTGTTTCACTTTAAGCATTTTTAAAATCACTGCTCCCGAAAATACGGCCGATTTAAAAAAAAAAATTTTGCATTGATACATATCCCATGGGGCCGGACCCAGGTCCCCTTTTTATGACAATAACTTGCCTTTAAAATGAGTGAGTCCCATAGACTTTAACGGGGTTCGCGTGTTCGCACAAATTTTTGGTCTGTTCGCATGTTCTGTCACGAACTAAACCGGGGGGGTGTTCAGCTCATCCCTAGTTTCAGGTACTAGAAAAGGGTAATGAAGTGCTACAAATGAACACATGCTTCAAGAAACTAGTGTGCCACACGAAAAGAAGTTACTAAAAGTGTTTTCCATAATTTGCTATAAGAATAAAATAGTACTTTATAAAAAAAAATATGATATCCAATCTTGCAAACATAATACAATTAAAACATAACATAACTATAATTTTCAGGTTTAACAAGTGAAAAATGGGAAAAAAATGAAAAGATGTTTTAATTGTTATTGAAATTGACTTGTGCTTTTTATTGTAAATAAATTATTGAAGTCAACCTTTCTTCTATTCTATGTAAAACTAATTTGGCTGCCTAAGAAGGATTCTTTTTTATCACTTAGTGGTTTGGTGTACATACAGTGAGTATAGAAAAGAATTAACCCCCCCCCCCCCCCCTTTGCAATAGGCACATTTTGATGCTTTGCAGTCTGAAATGAAAACAGGCACAGTTTTTTGTTTTATTCAACTGTATTTACTCAGTGCAACTTATAACATCCAAGTGAAATATATAACACCAATAGGGATGAGCCGAACATCCCCATGTTCGGTTTGCACCAGAACATGTGAACAGGCAAAAAATTTGTTCGAACACGCGAGCACCATTAAAGTCTATGGGACACGAACATAAATAATCAAAAGTGCTAATTTTAAAGGTTTATATGCAAGTTATTGTCATAAAAAGTGTTTGGGGACCTGGGTCCTGCCCCAGGGGACATGGATCAATGCAAAAAAAGTTTTAAAAACAGACGTTTTTTCGGGAGCAGTGATTTTAATAATGAAACAATAAAAGTGTGATATTCCTTTAAATTTCATACCTGGAGGGTGTCTATAATATGCCTGTAAAGGGGCGCATGTTTCCTGTGTTTAGAACAGTCTAACAGCAAAATGACATTTCAAAGGAAAAAAAGTCATTTAAAACTACTCGCAGCTAATGAATTGCCGGTCCGACAATACACATAAAAGTTCGTTGATAAAAACGGCATGGGAATTCCCCACAGGGGAACCCCGAACCAAAATTTTTTTTAAAAATGGCGTGGGGGGTCCCCCTAAATTCCATACCAGGCCCTTCAGGTCTGGTATGGATATTAAGGGGAACCCCGGCCAAAATTTTTTTTAAAAATGGCGTGGGGGTCCCCCTTCAGGTCTGGTATAGATTTTAAGGGGAACCCCGCACCAAAATTTAAAAAAAAATGGCGTAGGGTCCCCCAAAAAATCCATACCAGACCCTTATCCGACCACGCAACCTGGCAGGCTGCAGGAAAAGAGGGGGGGACAAGAGAGCGGCCCCTCCCCCTCCTGAACCATAACAGGCCACATGCCCTCAACATTGGGAGGGTGCTTTGGGATAGCCCCCCAAAGCACCTTGTCCCCATGGGGACAAGGGTCCCCATGATGGGGACAAGGGTCTCAACCCTTGCCCGGTGGTTGTGGGGGTCTGCGGGCGGGGGGCTTATCGGAATCTGGAAGCCCCCTTTAACAAGGGGACCCCCAGATCCCAGCCCCTCCCTGTGTGAAATGGTAAGGGGGTACAAAAGTACCCCTACCATTTCACAAAAAAAGTGTCAAAAATGTTAAAAATGACAAGAGACAGTTTTTGACAATTCCTTTATTTAAATGCTTCTTCTTTCTTCTATCTTCTATCTTTCTTCGGTTTCTTCCTTCATCTTCTTCTTCTTCTGGTTCTTCTGGTTCTTCCTCTGGTGTTCTCATCTGGCATCTTCCTCCGCAGCGTCTTCTTCCCTTCTTCTTCTCGGGCCGCTCCACATCCACCATGATGGGAGGCTCCCTCTCTGAACCGTCAGAAGACGAGAAGCGTCACACAGCAGGAGCCTCCCATCATGGTGGATGCGGAGCGGCCCGAGAAGAAGGGAAGAAGATGCCTCAGAGGAAGATGCCAGATGAGAACACCGGAGGAAGAACCAGAAGAACCAGAAGAAGAAGAAGATGGAGGAAAAAACCGAAGGAAGATAGAAGAAAGAAGATAGAAGATAGAAGAAAGAAGAAGCATTTAAATACCACCCGGGCAAGGGTTGTGGGGATGAGGCCCTTGTCCCCATCAACATGGGGACAAGGTGCTTTGGGAGGGCTACCCCAGAGCACCCTCCCAATGTTGAGGGCATGTGGCCTGGAACGGTTCAGGAGGGGGGGCGCTCTCTCGTCCCCCCCTCTTTTCCTGCGGTCTGTCAGGTTGCATGCTCGGATAAGGGTCTGGTATGGATTTTTGGGGGGATCCCACGCCATGTTTTTTTAAATTTTTGGCCAGGGTTCCCCTTAATATCCATACCAGACCTGAAGGTCATGGTATGGAATTTAGGGGGACCCCCCCCACGCCATTTTTTTTTCTAAATTTTGGTTCGGGGGTTCCCCTATGGGGAATTCCCATGCCGTTTTTATCAATGAACTTTTATGTGTATTGTCGGACCGGCAATTCATTAATAGCCGCAAGTAGTTTTAAATGACTTTTTTTCCTTTGAAATGTCATTTTGCTGTCAGACTATTCTAAACACGGGAAACATGCGCCCCTTTACAGACATACTATAGACACCCCCCAGGTACAAAATGTAAAGGAATATTACACTTTTATTGTTTCACTTTAAGCATTATTAAAATCCCTGCTCCCGAAAAAACGCCCGTTTTTAAAACTTTTTTGCATTGATCCATGTCCCCTGGGGCAGGACCCTGGTCCCCAAACACTTTTTAATGACAATACCATGCATATAAGCCTTTTAGCACTTTTGATTTCTCCCATAGACTTTTAAAGGGTATCCCGCGGCTTTCGAATTTGCCACGAACACCCCAAATTGTTCGCTGTTCGGCGAACTAGCGAACAGCCGATGTTCGAGTCGAACACGAGTTCGACTCGAACTCGAAGCTCATCCCTAAACACCAACATGTCAGAAAAAAAAATCAAAAACTGCATTACTAAGTTGGAAAAAGGATCACCCTGCACCTCCTAAAAATGACTTGTAAACTCAATCAGGTGTAGCTAATCACCTTTCCAATGACACACAAAGCCATTTGACTTTTAACTGTGATCAGCTGTGGTCATTTTGATTAGCTCAGCATGAAAAGAGATTTCCTGGAGCATTTCAGTCCCTATTAGTGCAACTGAAGCAAACAATCGACTATGGATGGCAAGGCACTCTCAAAAGATCTCTGGGATAGGTTGTGGACAGGCACAAGTCAGGAGATGGATACAAAAAAAAACAAAAGCTTTATCAATTCCTAGAAGCACAGTGAAGTCTATTATTAAGACGTGAAAGGTATTTGGTACAATACAGACCCTCCCTGGATCAGGATGTCGCTCCAAATGGGATGAAAGAGCCAGGAGTCAACTGGTCAGAGAGGCTACCAAGAGGCCTACAGAAACTCTGAAGCAGTTGCAGGAATTTATGACAAAGAGTAATAGACAACAATATCACAAACTCTCCACAAATGTGGCTTGTATGGGAGGGTTGCAAGAAAAAAGCCACTCCTCAAGAAAGGCCACATGCAGTCATGACTGCGCTTTGCCAAAACTCACCTTGAAGAATCTAAGGCCACATGGAAAAAGATGTTATGGTCAGATGTAACTAAAATTTAATTATTTGGCCTCAACACCCAAAAAGATGTTTGGCGGAAATCCATCCAAATAACACCATTCCTACAGTAAAGCATGGAGATGGTAATATCCTGTTATGGGGGTGTTTCTCTGCAGTAGGGATTAGAGCACTTGTCAGGATAGAAGAAAAATGGATTGGGCAAAATACCATCAAATTCTTGAGGAAAATCTGCTGCCCTCTGCCAGAAAGTTGTCATGGGGAAGAGGGTTTACCTTCCAACATGACAATGACCCAAAGCACACAGCAAATATGACCACACAATGGTTGAAGGAGAAAAAGATGAGTGTCCTTACATGGCCTACTCAGAGCCCAGACTTAAACCCCACTGAAAATCTGTGGAATGACTTGAAGACTGCAGTCCACAAACGGTCACCATCAAATTTACCTGAACTTGAGCAGTTCTGCAAAGAAAAGTGGGCAAATATTGCAAATTCTAGACGTGCAAAGTTAGTAGAGACATATCCCAACAGACTAAAGGCTGTAATTAAAGCAAAAGGTGGTTCAACAAAATACTGACACAAAGGGGTGATCCTTTTTCCAATTCATGTTCATGTTATATTTTTCACTTGGATGTTACAAGTCACACTGAGTGAATACAGCTGGATAAAACTGTGTATGTCTTCATTTCAGGCTGCAAAGCAACAACATGTAATTATTTGAACCACTTCCATACCGGCTCTATTCTGGCACTCCTCTCATACATGTCAAAATCATAATTTTTTTGCTAGAAAATTACTCAGAACCCCCCAAACATTATATATGTTTTTTAGCAGAGACCCTAGGGCAGTGATGGCGAACTCTGGCACCCCAGATGTTTTGGAACTACATTTCCCATGATGCTCCACTACACTGCAGAGTGCCAGAGCATCATGGGAAATGTATTTCGAATACATCTGGGGTGCCAAGGTTCGCCATCACTGCCCTAGGGAATAAAATGGTGATCGTTGCAACTTTTTATGTCACAGGGTATTTGTGCAACAATTTCATGAATTAAAAAATATATTTATAATGTGACAGATCATGTTACGCCAAGTAAATAGATACCTAACATGTCACGCTTTAAAATTGCGCATACTTGTGGAATGGCGCCAAACTTTTTTACCTAAAAATCTCCATAGGCAATGCTTTACATTTTTTTACAGGTTACCAGTTTAGTGGTACAGAGGAGGTCTAGTGCTAGAATTACAAATAAAATTATTCCTGCGCTACCATGTACAGAGGGAGAAGAAGGATATAGAAATAATAAATATAGCACTAGGAAAAGCTGCCTGCTCTGGATAGGGTACACCCTGCCCCTATTATTAAAGTGTATCAATAAGAATATGGTGCTGCGCTAATCCATATAGTGGATATAGTGCATAAATATGTGAAAAAAAATGTACACAAAATATTAAGGGTGCTGGTATCTATTAATCAAGATAACTTAAAGCTCTTTAGAGTGACTGTGTTGTACTGGCGTGCTGGTATAAAACATAAAAAATGTGGTAAAAAAACGTGTGATCAATATCATGTGTAAAAAATTCCACAAATAAATACAGTAATAGTAACTGGCTCCAATAAAATTCATATAAATAATCTACGAGCCAGGCACACAGTAAACAAACACAGAGGGTAAAGTGACTAGTGCAAACAGACAGGGTGTCAGTGACAACTGACTACAAAAATAGGTGACAAAGAACTCAAAAAAGTCCACAAATAAATGTGCATAAATGGTGATCCTCTTTGGGCAAGTGAAGTGACTAGCACAAATAGTGATAATTTCTTTCTTCGTGTAACACACCACACATCGGTGGGCAGTGGCCCCTTACCTGCAGGTAATGGGGTAGTAGCATTAGCCAATTTGAGGCATGGCGGCCTTTATTCAAGATGCAGGGATGAAAAAAACTTCCGAATGGCGGAGTGCCAGCTTCAAACCAATAGTGTGGGCAACAGTTTTTGGTCCTCTCCTTGCTAGCCTAGTATGGGATCTGCGTCCCTCCGAGTATGGTACCAGGGTCACCAGATGGAAAAAAAGAGCAAAGGAAGGTCCCACAATAGTGTAATATTGTTTGATGAAAGCAGGGTTTATTTCAACAATAATAGTACTCACATAAAAGCAGTGACACAGAGCATAAATCCGACGAGCAGCGAGCTTGTACTTTTTTTTTTTTTTTTGTTTTGTTTTTCCAATTTTGCGGTTTCCTACCTCCATTCTGTGGTGTCCGATTATTATATTGAGGTCTCCTATCCGCTCTGTATGGAGGGTGTGGATGGTATTCGGTATTTCTCTCGGCATGGTCTAGATATCTTGGAGTCAGACCTCCATTCTCGTTTCTTTGAGCCTGATAGTCTGAGTAATGAGTGTCTGGCCCAAGTGGTACATTAGCCTGTTGTGAGTGCACCCTCACTATTTTCTCAGGTGTAGAGTATGTAGAGCAAATCTCCGTTTTCCCTATTTGGCTTTGCCATTTAAAAACCTGGTCATTCCAGAAATCCTTAGTGTCCCTGATGTGTTTCTTGCTCTTCCTTTGTTGGACTTCTTTGTCCTTTTTTATCAGATCTTTGTTCAGTTGGGTAGTTAGGTTTTTGAATTCGGTCGTTTCCTTATATGGTTCCAGTTCTGACTCCAAGATATCTAGACCATGCCGAGAGAAATACAGAATACCATCCACACACTCAATACAGAGCGGATAGGAGACCTCAATATAATAATTGGACACTGCAAAATGGAGGTAGGAAACCGCAAAATCGGAAAAACAAAACAAAAAAAAAAAGTACAAGCTCGCTGCTCGTTGGATTTATGCTCTGTGTCACTGCTTTTATGTGAGTACTATTATTGTTGAAATAAACCCTGCTTTCATCAAACAATATTACACTATTGTGGGACCTTCCTTTGCTCTTTTTTTCCACCTGGTGACCCTGGTACAATACTCGGAGGGACGCAGTCCCCATACTAGGCTAGCAAGGAGAGGACCAAAAACTGTTGCCCACACTACTGGTTTGAAGCTGGCACTCCGCCATTCGGAAGTTTTTTCATCCCTGCATCTTGAATAAGGGCCACCATGCCTCAAATTGGTTAATGCTACTACCCCATTACCTGCAGGTAAGGGGCCACTGCCCACCGATGTGTGGTGTGTTACACGAAGAAAGAAATTATCACTATTTGTGCTAGTCACTTCACTTGCCCAAAGAGGATCCCCATTTATGCACTTTTATTTGTGGACTTTTTTGAGTTCTTTGTCACCTATTTTTGTAGTCAATTGTCACTGACACCCTGTCTGTTTGCACTAGTCACTTTACCCTCTGTGTTTGTTTACTGTGTGCCTGGCTCGTAGATTATTTATATGAATTTTATTGGAGCCAGTTACTATTACTGTATTTATTTGTGGAATTTTTTACACATGATATTGATCACACGTTTTTTTACCACATTTTTTATGTTTTATACCAGCACGCCAGTACAACACAGTCACTCTAAAGAGCTTTAAGTTATCTTGATTAATAGATACCAGCACCCTTAATATTTTGTGTACATTTTTTTTCACATATTTATGCACTATATAGTTCTTAAATGGATTAGCGCAGCACCATACTCTTATTGATACACTAGTGCTAGAATTGTTTCTCTCACTCTAACACACGTGGCAATACCTCACGTGTGATTTGAATGTCGTTTATATATGCGAAGGCGACTTTAGTGTGCGTTCCCTTCTGTGCGTGAGCACACGTTGACGTTGACGTGGGCGTTTTAACATTTGTTTTTCTCTTTTTATTGTTTATTTTACTTTAATTTTTTTTTTTCCCTTTTATCACTTTTATTCCTATTACAAGGAATGTAAACACCCCTTGTAATATGAATGGTGCGTGACAGGTCCTCTTTATTTAGAGATGTGGAGTCCATAAGACCCCACATCTCTCCTCCAGGCTGGAAAGATTGGGATAAAAAAAAAGAAAAAAATTAACGATCTCTTTCTTTCCAGCGGAGTTCTCGGCTTTGTTTACTTCTGCCGGCCGGATGTCATAACTTAGCATCCAGACCTCTGAAGGTCATAGAGATCACTGGAAATCTCTATGATCAACATCCGACGGTGGCAGATTCTTTATCAAGTGTCCCCTCCCGCCCCCTGTAAGAAAGATCAATCGGCTGAACTGCCGCTATGATTGTTCTTTCGGTGCACAGAATCGGCGGCTGTAAAAGATGATATCTGAATAATGCTTGATTCTGTGATCCTATGATTTTTTTCTATACCCACTGTATACTGTGTGTGTGTGTGTGTATATATATATATATATATATATATATATATATATATTTATACAGTATCTCACAAAAGTGAGTACACCCCTCAAATTTTTGTAAATATTTTATTATATCTTTTCATGTGACAACACTGAAGGAATGACACTCTACATTGTAGCAAAATAGTGAATGTACAGCTTGTATAACAGTATAAATTTGCTGTCCCCTCAAAATAACTCAACACACAGCCATTAATGTCTAAATCGCTGGCAAAAAAAGTGAGTACAGCCCTAAGTGAAAATGTCCAAATTGGGCCCCAAGTGTCAATATTTTGTGTGGCTACCATTATTTTTCAGCACTGCCTTAACCCTCTTGGGCATGGAGTTCACCAGAGCTTCATAGGTTGCCACTGGAGTCCTCTTCCACTCCTCCATGATGACATCACAGAGCTGGTGAATGTTAGAGACCTTGCACTCCCCCACCTTCTGTTTGAGGATGCCCCACAGATGCTCTATAGGGTTTAGATCAGGAGACGTGCTTGGCCAGTCCATCACCTTTACCCTCAGCTTCTTTAGCAAGGCAGTAGAGGTGCGCATCTTCACTGGCCTCACGATTCGATTACGATTATCCGGTCCACGATTCGATTCCATTCGATTCCGCGATGCATCACGATGCATCACGATTACTACCCAAGTTCCCATGGTTTTCAACTTTTCATCAGAAAAATAAATTCAAGCAGCCAGAAATTAAAGAAATATATTTATTTGTATGTGCTATTTAAACAAATTACACCAAGTTTTATTTGTGCAACAGTCTTTTAAAACACAACTTTTTGTGGATATCATATTATATAATATAATCCCAAATAGTAGTTGAATAGGAAACAAATTAAAAGCCCGTAGTTCCTCTTTTTAAGTTGACTCACTGCTGCTTTGCTTTCATAAATCTTTAACCCTGATTTGCTTCCGGGCTTCATAACTGGAGCAAATTAACTGATCCTCAGTTTACAGTACTATGTTGTCTGTGTGACAGTCAGTGTCTCTTCTCTTGTATGTGTACCTGTCCTGATGATGATGATGATGATGATGACTGTCTCCTCTCCTGCTGCCTGTGTGATGAGGACACTGCAGACAAGCTTGGCTTGCTCGGGTCTCTCTCCCAGTCCTGACTCCTGCAGCTGTTGCGTGTGACTTGTGATTCAGTCGGGTGACGGGCAGCAGACGGTCTCCCCTGGCCTGTGTACAGCAGTGACTGCCAGTGCCAGTACTGTGACTCTGTGTCTGGCACTGGCAGAGGAGGAAAGAAGAGCGGACCGGAGTCGGGGAACACATGTCTCCTCCTGACACACTCCACAGGGCGGTGGGGAAAAAACAGCGCAAAAAGTTTGTCCGTTTACGGCTCCACTCAGAGACAGGGTATGGTGCAGCGGCACGGCGCGAGGGTGACGTCATCATTAATAGATTTCTTAAAGCTGTAGCATCAATGCTGCATCGTGGACAGCTGAATCCCGATGCATCGATGTTGCAATTAATTTCCACACCCCTACAAGGCAGTGGTCATCTTGGAGGTGTGTTTGGGGTCGTTATAATGTTGGAATACTGCCCTGTGGCCCAGAAGGGAGGGGATCATTCTCTGCTTCAGTATGTCATAGTACATGTTGGCATTCCTGGTTCCCTCAATGAACTGTAGCTCCCCAGTGTCGGCAGAACTCATGCAGCCCCAGACCATGACACTCTCACCACCATGCTTGACTTTAGGAAAGACACACTTGTCTTTGTACTCCTCACCTGGTTGCCGCCACACACACTTGACACCATTTGAAGCAAATAAGTTTATCTTGGTCTCATCTGACCACAGGACATGGTTCCAGTAATCCATGTCCTTAGTCTGCTTGTCTTCAGCAAACTGTTTGCGGGCTTTCTTGTATATCATCTTTAGAAGAGACTTCCTTCTGGGACAACAGACATGCAGACCAATTTGATGCAGTGTGCCGTGTATGGTCTGAGCACTGACAGGCTGACCCCCCACCCCTTCAACCACTGCAGCGATGCTGGCAGCACTCATGTGTCTATTTCCCAAAGACAACCTCTGAATATGACACTGAGCACGTGCACTCAACTTTTTTGGTCGACCATGGCGAGGCCTCTTCTGAGTGGGACCTGTCCTGTTAAACCGCTGTATGGTCTTGGCCACCATGCTGCAGCTCAGTTTCAGGGTCTTGGCAATCTTCCTATAGCCTAGGCCAGTGATGGCGAACCTTGGCACCCCAGATGTTTTGGAACTACATTTCCCATGATGCTCATGCACTCTGTAGTGTAGTCAAGCATCATGGAAAATGTAGTTCCAAAACACCTGGGGTGCCAAGGTTCGCCATCATGGGGAGGAAAAATGGCTAATTGGGCCCAATTTGGACAATTTCACTGGGGTGTACTCACTTTTGTTGCCAGCAGTTTAGACATTAATGGCTGTGTGTTGAATTTTTTTGAGGGGACAGCAAATTTACACTGTTATACAAGCTGCACACTCACTACTTTACATTGTATCAAAGTGTCATTTCTTCAGTGTTGTCACATGAAAAGATATAATAAAATATTTACAAAAATGTGAGGGGTGTGCTCACTTTTGTGAGATACTGTATACACACACACAGTATACAGTGGATATAGAGAAAAGGGTCTGGTATGGACTGGGGGGGGGGGCACGCTGTTTTTTTATTTATTTTTTCAATAGCCGGGTGCCGGAATTTGTAACCGCGAGTCATTTTAAATGGGATTTGACCATTTTTTGGGGGGGAAATTGGGAAATTTAATTTTTGCTGCAGCAGGTCCTATACACGGTACAGATGTGCCACATTACACATTACAGACAGACTAAGGGGACCCCCCAGGCACTATATTTAAATATTTTTTTTATTTTTCTTGTTGCACTTTAAGCATAGTTAAAATCACTCCTGAAAAAATTATCGTTTAAAAAAAAAAAAATAGCATTGATACAATGTCCCACAGGGCAGTACCCAGACCCCCATATCCCTTTTATGGCCAATTACTTGCATATAAGCCTTCAAAATGGGCACCTTTTATTTTTTCTGTTCGGCTCCAAAAAACTTCAATGGGGTTTGCCGTTCGGGTTAGAACATTTCCCCTGTTCGGGAGATCTGCTGCAAAACCAAACAGGGGGGTTCGGCCCATGTCTGCTTGTGGCTTCGCTCTGGATTAACTCTTGCACTGCTGTCTTCATAACCCAATGTGCTTAACTGACCCAAACTGACCCAAATGTGTCGGTTACTTGCTTTACACCCCTTGATTAACTTCAGACCAGGCAAGGAAATTCACAGCATACTGACCAAAGTGCACAGTCTCTTCCTAACACCCCTAATCCCTAACTCAGACTTTGTAGCTGCCCCAGCATACCTACACAGAATAGAGCCCATTACGGCAGAGTCCATAATGGCTGATTTCCAGAACTAGTGTCTTTGGGCAATTTGTAGATCTTAGAGGTCCCATACTCTGTAGAAGGCTCTTTATCCATAGGTACTGGGGACTTACACTATCTTACACTATGCGCACCCCTGGATCGGGTCTCTGTCCCAAATTTTATATAGCACATGACCCGTAGATTTACATGAACTGGCCACAATATCTGATTAGAGCTGATTGATTCACTCATCCCTGAGCCATTTACTTACAGAAAGTGTACAATGTGGCATAAAGACATGGTTAAACTGATGCTCAGATATACACAATTGTATGAATATTTGCCTACATTTACAAATAAAAAAATACGGTTGTTAGATAGATGACTCTGTGCATGGAAATAACCAGTCAACCCTCTTTCAGCAAAACCTCACCACCTGAAGCAACTTGCAAATACTGGTTGGTACTCTGATTGGATTGAACTTTCTCACACTAACCTTTGCCTGGTTTCTATAAAGATATAGGATTACAAACCACCTTCTTATTTACATGAAACCCTCATCAATATAGGTAAAAATGTGGTGTAAGACAGCGGTCAAGAAGTTTGTCTGCATCTCATGGATACAGTATATATACAGATACAGTCTAAGCTGTAGGAGACTGTACTAATGTAATTATCACTAATTCTTCCTCATTCCAGGTAGGCACGTCCCTTCCCATAAATATTTGCTCTATTTTTATGCTGTTAGAGTCTACAATTTCTTGTTAGAGAAACATAACTTTGTTCGTGCTGTGCAAACACCTTTTTTCAAATACTTTTTCATGAAATGCTTATAGCATACAATTAACACTCCTCTGACCCCTAGGTGACTAAAGTACAGTATAAAGTGTTATAATTATGTTCTCCCTGTGTCTGCGTGGGTTTCCTCCGGGTACTCCGGTTTCCTCCCCCACTCCAAAGACATGCTGGTAGGTTAATTGGTTCCTGTATGTCTATGTATGAATGTGAGTTAGGGACCTTAGATTGTAAGCTCCTGGAGGGCAGCGACTGATGTGCATGTTCAATATATACAGTATATATATGTAAACATAAGTACATTTAATACAAGAGCTTCCAGAAGATTTAGTATGCAGAGAGCACAGTGCTGCCAGCTGCTGCACCGACATGTATGACAGGTGAAGTGTCTGGGCAGGATACTCCGCTCATTGACTCTGAGGCTGCATTCACACCTGAGCGATTATCTGCTTGAAGCTCAAATATGCTGGAGGAGAAAAAAATCTATTATTCTCTATAGAGATGGTTCACATCCCCACTCCATGTTGCCTGAAGCCAAACGCCTGAAGCTCAAACAAGTTCTGGAGCTTTTTTTGTCGCTCAAATCGGGCACACTTGGGCATTTTTGGCATGTTTATATTCTCATAGAAATGAAGGGAAACGCACCATTCGTGCATTTTTGTGCGTATTCACGCATTTTTGCGTGTTTTTCTGTTCAAATGAAAAATGTAAAAAATAAAATAGTAATAATATATGAATAAATAAATGTAAAATAAATACACAAATTACTAAAAATCATCATAAATAAGTAAAATTAATATGTAATAATGCATTAATAAATAATTAACCTCCAACCTTAAAAAATATTAAATACATTATTATTATTATTATATTACTCATAATAATACTAATAAAATAACAATAAACACCCAAACTTGAACAAAAAATACATTTATAATAATAATAATAATAATAATAATAATAATTTATTTTGTTTTAGGGTGTTTAGTTATTTATTTTTATTTATTTTTAAGGGGTAAGGGTTAATGTCAAGGGTTAATTATTTATTTATTGTTACTTAATATTAAATAGTTGAATTTATTTATATTTTATTTATGATTTTTATTATTTACTTTTTATTTATTTTACAAGTATTTATTCATTTATTATTATTCATATAATAATAAATACAATAAAATAAATAAAATAATAAATAACCCTAACCTCAACTCCTAATCCTAACCCTAAGTTAAAATGAACTCGAACCCCTTACCCTAACGAAAAAAACATTATAATAAATGAATAATAATAAAAGAAGAAATAAAAGCTAATGGAAAAGCTAAAAAAGCTGAAATACCTAGCAACAAATGATGCAACAGATAATAGTTTTCTCTATTGGCTAATAAAAAAAACGCCAAAGCCCAAAAACGCTGCATACAAACGCTCAAGTTTGTGGGGGGAGGGGCTGTGTGTGACACTACACTGATCGCCGCTCCTGATCACAGGGAGCAGAGATCAGTGACAGTGTCACTAGGCAGAACGGGGGGAGATGCTTGTTTACATTAGCATCTCCCCACCCTTCCTCACCGTGAGACGATCGCAGGTATCCCCGCGGACATTGGGTCCGCGGGACCCGCGGTCATGGAGCTCCCGGTGGGCAAGCGCGCCCGCGAGCTGCCTCTTAAAGGGCAACGTACAGGTACGTTAATCTGCCTTATGTACCCTTCTGCCACAGTATATATGTGTGAGGCAGTCGGGAAGCGGTTAAAACTTTTTTTACACTGTCTTTTTAAAAAAAAAAATGTATCAACTTTAATGCTATCACAAGGGATGAATAACATCCCTTGTGACAGCATGAGTTGTGACAGGTCCTTTTTATGGAGACATCTGGGGTCTATTAGACCCCAGATCTCTCCTCTGGCCTCCAATGCAGCAGGTCAGACACAGATTGGTCTGATCAGCTGCTTTCCTGGCCGCTAATGGCCAGGTAAAAAAACAAAAACAAAACTGGAAGTGACGAAATCCTTGTCACTTCCGGTGTCTGTGGTCACAGAGAGAGAGAGAGAGAGAGAGAGGAACACTATCAGTTGCCCTCTCTCTGTGTAGTGCAGCTGTTGCTGGCAGTTGCAATGGTCCCGGGCTTCCCAATCGGATGGGAGAACCCAGGACAGGCGGTGGCAGCGTCATGGGAACCCCTTCTGCCACCTGTAGAAGTGATTGAGTGGCTGTTCAGCCACTCGAATCACTTCTGCTTAAAAAGGAATAGTCAGTTGTAAATTTTCAAATATGAGGATGATGCCTGCAGGCATCATCCCGATATAACCACTTTGCTCCCAGGATGTCACAAGATGTCCACTCGGGGGAAGTGGTTAAACCGTATAGGCACTTATTTTTAATGTTATACATAGCTATACCCGTTAAAGGGACCCACGTGAAGTTATCCAGCAGGACTTAATTTTCTGGCTAAAGTTCCACTTTAATACTTATTAAAGAGTGTAAATATTTAGTTTAGTAAATGTGTCATAGGGGAGAGTAAGCTCAGAATAGGAAGGGGGATAGGTGGGAACGAAGAAGAGAAAAATGTAAGAAGAAAGAAGAAAAAAGGAGGAAAAAAAAAAAGAAAATATTTTTTTAAGGGGGTAGTATTTGGTATGATATGAGATAGAGCGTAGACCCACTGGGAGGGAGAGACAAGCAACAGAGCGCATTAGAGCTTAAACTCTCAGACAGTCATATAAGGTGTTTTCTGAAAAAAGGATGTAGACAGGCCTTAAAGAGATGGGCAAAGAAGGTTTCTATTAGGCTTGTGCAATTAGTTTCCTAACAAATCAAAATTCGGCCGAATTTTGCATCTTTCGAACATTCGGATGCATCCGAATAAAAAAATAACGAAGTTTAACGAATACGAAAGAAATTATTGCGGATATAACGAATTAATTCAACGTGATTCCGAAATTCATTAAAGATCTAATGAAACAAACGGTCAACTCAAAGTAAATCTTACAGTCCAATCAGCTGATTCATTTTGTGCTGGAGGTTGGATTACTGGCAAAGTGCATTCCTGAGAACTGAGTGAGAAGGGTGTTGTATTGTATTTGAGCAGAGGAGAAGAGATATTGTGATTGTGTGTGTTAAAAGATTCAATAAACAAACGACTTTCCAAACTACGAATCATTATCACGAATATATATACATACATAAATATCGAATTTCAACGAATACGAACTAAATTATAGTGCATATAACAAATGAATTCGACATGATTCGAGATTCAGTATAACGAATATCGACACTCTACACATAATAACGAATTATCCGAAAACGTATTAACGTAACAGAACGAATATAACAGAACTAAATTATGTATTTTACAAATGACAACGAACCAAAACTAAACAAAATTTTCTGTTGTGCACAAGTCTGGTTTCTATGCCTCCTCAGCTATAGACTAAAAGACTGCATTTTTTTTTAAGCTTTTGTCCTTCAGAGAAGAGGTCACATCCTCCATATGCATGATGTTTTTTGCTTTGGAGTAACATAGGCTTAAAGTGGACAGATTGGGCTGTTTCCAGTTTCATGTGATAAGATACAAGCCTTTGCTGCATTGAGGAGATGGATTAATAAAGATTTATTTTATCTAGACTTGGGAATAGCCATGAGGTGAACAGGTGGCTGGGTTATTTGCAAGGTTCATGTCAGTAAGGTGGAAGAATACAGCTATCTGTAACCAGAACTTTTGGATTACAAGGCAGTTCTGGATGAAGTGCATAAGGTCCGTGAGGGGCTTTGCATCTCAGGCACCTGTCATCACTATCAATCGCTAGTATTAAGGGGGTCATATGCACAAAAATATATTTTTTTTTATTATATTCTCAAGAGTGTCGACACACACCGAGCACATCAACTGTAATTGTTTTAGGAGAGCAGGGTCCTTAAAGACAGGTTTCTGGTTTCTTTCCAGTTGTCCAGTCCAGTTAGCAATCATCTGGCAAATAAATATGTTGGCCATTGCCAGCCGCGGGGCTGGAATATGGCAACATGCTGTGTGCATTTCAGCGGATAACACAAGTGGAAATGTGTCAGTTGGGGGTATGTCGCCAACTGCATCATCCTCCTGAGACTTATGCCGTGTACACACGGTCGGACTTTCCGGCGGACTTGGTCCAGCGGACCAGAGTGTGCCGGACAATCCTCCCGTGTGTAGGCGACAGCGGACTTTTCCGGCGGACTTTTTCCCCAAAGTCCACCGGACCAAGATTTGAAACCTGTTTTAAATTTATCCGACGGACTCAGTTTCGGGCGGAAAGTCCGCTCGTCTGTGTGCTGGTCCGACGGAAAGTCCGCTCGTGTGTATGCTGGTCCGACGGACCAGATACGACGCGAGGGCAGGGTATTGCATCTCGCGCTCGCTGCAATAGGAAAAACAGATTTTCCTATTGCGGTGAGCGTGGGGCATACCAGGCCCTTAGGTCTGGTATGGATTATAAAGGGGAACCCCCTACGCCGAAAAAACGGCGTGGGGTCCCCCCTAAGATCCATACCAGATCCCAATCCGAGCACGCAGCCCGGCCGGTCAGGAAAGGGGGTGGGGACGAGCGAGCGCCCCCCCCCTCCTAAACCGTACCAGGCCGCATGCCCTCAACACGGGGGGGTGCTTTGGGGGAGAGAGCGTCGTGTCAACATCTGGAGAAGAGAAGAGGGAAGAAGCCAAGAAGCCCAGAAGCCTGGACCTCTGCTGGCAAGAGAGCTACCTGAAGACAGCAGAGGAGCCGGCCGAAGAACTGGAACACCGGGAGAAGAGAGTGGAGAAGAACCAACCGGACGCCGGGAGAAGAGGAACCGGAGGAACCCCCGAAGCCGGAGCAAGACCCCCCCGGAGCTGTTTAATAAATTATTTTAAAAACCTGTGTAGTGTGTTTTATTATTGACACTTTTTCCCTAGGTGAATGGGTAGGGGTACCATGTACCCCATACTCATTCACATAGGGTGGGGGGGCCGGGATCTGGGGGCCCTCTTATTAAAGGGGGCTCCTGGATTCCGATAAGCCCCCCGCCCGCAGACCCCGACAACCAACGGCCAGGGTTGTCGGGAAGAGGCCCTTGTCCTCATCAAAATGGGGACAAGGTGCTTTGGGGTGGGGGGCCCCGCAGGGCGCCCCCCTCCCCCAAAGCACCCACCCCCCATGTTGAGGGTATGCGGCCTGGTACGGTTCAGGAGGGGGGGGCGCTCGCTCGTTCCCACCCCCTTTCCTGACCGGCCTGGTATGGATCTTTGGGGGAACCCCACGCAGTTTTTTCGGCGTAGGGGGTTCCACTTTATAATCTATACCAGACCTAAGGGCCTGGTATGCCCCGCGACGGGGCTCGCAAGGTGTCAATCTTGCCGATAAAAGCGGCAAGATTGATTTCCTTTTCTAGTCCCGTCGCACATGAGTCACGTTCAAAATGAACGGACTTGTCCGTGTGTGGGCAAGTCCGTTCATTCTGAAAGTCCGGCGAAAGTCCGTCGGAAAGACGGGCGGACTTAGCCCGCCGGAAAAGTCCGGTCGTGTGTGGGCAAGTCCGTCCGTTTTAAAGTCCGGCGCACCTGGCGGACAAAGTCCGTCAGAAAGTGTGCCGGACCAAGTCCGCCGGAAAGTCCGACCGTGTGTACGTAGCATAAGAAGGAGACAAAAACTATTTAAAACTTCATGCACTGAGAAACATTGGAGATAAAATGGCAAGAGGTGCCCCAATAAGTGAGTGACTCCAAATGTATCTGTCTATAAAACTGCATTGTGTGTTAAGCGATGTGTGCTATCTTATTAAAATCCAGGAACAGGTGTAAGATACAGGGAAAAACGTCTTTCCTTATACATGATGCTGGGCCTTCTAAGCATCCAGGCTCTGCTCATCATGGTGAGCATAAACCCGAATGGGTCTTCAGGGTCTGGGAACCATAGAAATGGACCATGTTACTGAATCTGTATAGCAACCTGTGCCTAAATACACATGTTGCACTTCATGCCAAGGTGAGCCCCTAACACTCGATCCATTGCCTGAATCAAACAATATAGGCCAGGACCACACAGTGGGGTCTGGGTATGGTCCCCAAGGTAACATCGAAAAGTAACTACACATGTTGCATTTCATGCCAAAGTGAGCTGCCTAACACATGATCCATTGCCTGAAGCAAACAACTCAGGCCAGCTCCACACAGTGTATTCAGGGTATGATCCCAAAGGTAATATCAAAGGGTACCAGTCTGGGAACTGCTAGATAGCTCAGGACAGTAAGTAGCCAAATCTAGACATGCCAGAAGATGGTTTCAAAAGAAAAATACTTCTCCGGTGGAGAAGAGGTTCATTCCAAAAGCTTTAGCAAAAAAATCACAGCATGGGCAGGGTTATATGAGTGTGTACTAGGGGCATGCCTAGCAAATGTTTGCCAGTGTCCAATCTCGTGAAGGTAGTCTGCATATAATCCATGGTCTATGAATACAAGTCTTGTGCTCTGTACTGTACAATTAGGATAATACAGTATTTTACCTCATTTATCAGCCTAGACCGGGCACCTTTTATGAGAATATAACATTCTGTAAATCAGCTTCATTGTAAAGCTTTGGGTAAATAGAAGGAAGAAATGTAATATATATATAAATGAGAAAACACCATCACCTTTTTTTTTGTTTGTTTTGCACAGGCTTTTCTGCTGCCTGAAAACAGCAGAAAAATGCCCGTAAACACTCCACCTGAGCTTCTTCTCCCCCCTGCTCCTCTCCTTGTGCACCTGACCAGTGGATCCCCCCCCCCGCCTGAGCTGAGTTCAGCTGATTAACAATCGTCCATCTCTGGAACTGCGCATGTATGCCTTTCCTTTTGAAAGCAACTGCAAGGAGGGGGCGTGGGGAGGAGGAGGGCCAAAGCCTGCAGGCGCTTACAGGTTAGTGTGTGACAGCTCTGTAGGGCAGTCAGGCAGTCGCTCTCTGACCAATTGTACTGCATCTTAAATCTAAAGTCTCTTTTATCACCATTCTGTTATTTTTGTTTCCTAATTATAATCATTCTCTTCATTACTTATATTATTATTATTAATCCTTTCTGTGTTCATTTTATTATTTTCAAGTACCTCAAAAAGACCCTATTCTTCTGGAAGGTTTGAGATCTTCTTAGCTAATGCCGCATACACATGAGCGGACTTTACGGCAGACTTTGCCCGGCGGACTTTTCGACGTACTTTACGATGGACTTTCTGAATGAACGGACTTGCCTACACACAATCCACCAAAGTCCGTCGAATTCATACGTGATGACGTACGACCGGATTAAAACAAGGAAGTTCATAGCCAGTAGCCAATAGCTGCCCTAGCGTGGCTTTATGTCCGTCGAACTAGCATACAGACGGCGGACTTTTCGACCGGACTCGATTTCCACGGATTAATTTAAAACATGTTTCAAATCTAAGTCCGTCCAACTTTTGAGAAAACAAAGTCTGCTGGAGCCCACACACGATCGAATTGTCCGACCAAATCTCGTCCGCCGGGCAAAGTCTGCCGTAAAGTCCGCTCGTGTGTACGCGGCATAACTCTTCCAATGCAAACCCTAATAAATCAAGAGCACACTTATCTAACGTTATATATATTGCATTGCAAAGAAACAATATTAGCACAGTTAGTCTTTTAAAGATCATCAGACCTTTTAGGACATTGTTTACTAATTTGTAAACTTGGATGATTTTTTTTTTTCCCTTCCAGTTCTGAAGTTCTATCATCATTAAATCTTAGAACTCTTTAAAGCACATTGCTAATTCAATATCCTTCATCTCCACACTTTTTTTTGTATCCAGGTGCTTGGCTAGAGAAAGAAAGAACAGCTGTAAGGACACAGTGTTGCAGCTCCCTTATGTGCCTAAACGGATTCTTATGTCCGCTTCAGCACGTTCAGCCTCCTCTGAACAGGGGGAGTCGTGGGACTTGAGAAACTGAAAGGACTCATATAGGCAGCACTGAACTGTGGAAAATGTAGGTTGGGAAAGGAACTTGCCATGAGAGTGAATAGGGTAATGAACTTCAATTCCCAAACAGAGAGGAGGGGAGAGTGAGCAGTTTTCCTTGGCAATAGAGAAAAATACCTCTTCTTGCTGTGCTGGGACCAGAGCTGTACACACCATGGTGTGCAGAGACCAGAGAGAGAGAGTCACTGAGGACAAGAGTGCTGGGAACTGAGTCACTGAGGACCAAAAGTGCTGGGGGATTGAGCCACTGAGGATCAGGCTCCTGAAGACCAGAGATAGTTGAGTGATAAGGTTTGCTGGATGCCAGAACTGGTGAGTGGTTGTGGCTGTGCTTACTTCACTACTGTTTAGTAGTTTAGTACAACAGGAGACTGCCTATTTGCTTAATAGCTCCAAAACAGATCACTACATACAGAAAAAAAGGGATGGTAATATGTGCACCACCATACAGTTGGGGCCCCACCGTTAGCCAGCTGACGTTTGCAGGTCAGGTGCCAGATAACGAACAACTGCCTCCCAGGGGTACTCCTTTCAGGAAATATACATATGCCTACACTCAGGGGGATATATACAGAGTACACTCTGGGACACTGCGTGATCATTTGTTGCAGAGAGGTACTGTGGGCCTTTTCCTTACTGTTTATGCAGTTAATTGTATATACAGTTCACTGTTTATGCTGCTTCTTACCAGCGCTGCTGATATCAGGTTAATTTTGCTTACCACAGTGATTTTGATTAACTGCCATAATATAGTCTAGTATTCGCATCAGTTAGTTTACTGCATTCAACTAATTTACTTGTTCATTGATTACAGTACTTACTTTATTCACAACTAAGTAGCCTGGTGTCTATTTCCTAATCCTATATACTAATATAGTTGTGGGTAGTATACTAATGCCGTGTACACACGATCGTAATTTCCAACAACAAATGTTCGATGTGAGCTTGTTGTCAGAAATTCCGACCATGTGTAGGCTCCATGGGACATTTGTTGTCGGAATTTCCGACAACAAAAATTTGAGAGCTGGTTCTCAAATTTTCCAACAACAAAATCCGTTGTGGTAAATTCTGAGCGTGTGTACACAATTCAGAAGCACAAAATTCCATGCATGCTCTGAATCAAGTACAAGATGGAAGTGCTCGGTCTGGTAAAACTAGCGTTCGTAATGGAGATAGCACATTCGTCACGCTGCAAATTTTTTAATCTTTTAATGCAGCACATTCTCTTCTTCTTTATAATACTAGAATAATGAAGTTGTTTTGCTGCTGATATTCACACAGAGTTCTGACAAACTGATTTCTTTATTATTTCTCGTAATCTGAATAATCTTTTTTTTTTTTTTCGCCAGATCTCCACAATAATGTTTAATTTTTGTTTATAGTGATCTACTTTATTTTTTATCAAGATCTCCTGATTTATTTATTTTTTTTGTAGTGATCTCCATAATATTTGTTGTCATTTTGTGTGTCAAGTTACAACAACACCAGTATTATCTTGTATTTTTTAACCTCAAAGAGGTTGGTTGGTGTTGGTGTCCCTTGTTAATTTGACATTGTATTTTTGAAATGTACCTGCCTACTCACAAACCTGTCCTTTTTTATTTAAAACACATAGCAAATGATTTGTGAAAAAATAGAAATTTATTAAGTCATAACAAAATAAAGAGGAAGGCAACGCTGGATAAACTGGTGAAATTTGCGAAGCCTTTGTATCCCATCAGCTATTTGACAGGCAAAATTGTTAGCCTGAGGAGTCCATTTAATAGGGAGCACAATCCAGTCCAGGACTCCGAGAGATCAGGAACAGCAGCAGATGACATATATGTTCCGAGGCTGTGGTCATACAACAGCCTGCGTCTTTTGTCAGACCAGACTGAACCCAGGCCATCACACTCTTGTCCTCCTTCCACGCTTGCTTCCAAGCTTGCTTCCAGGCTGTGGCTCTGGTGTTGGAGTTGTGGCAGGAGGTGGAGGAGGAGGAGGATGATCCAACTCACACAGGTGGGTTTTGCTTGTGAGTTCACCAATCAAACCCCTTAATTAGGACCAGATAGATCACTTCCTCACAAATGAGGCGCTGGCCCACCTCCATTTCATGCATTTTGTTGGTAACCATGCAGACATAGGCCTCAAGAAGACTGGGGGGTTCTGAGGGCCGCAGAAGCCTGCCAAATTAACCCAAGTGCTGTCTCCTCTAGGTTCCTCCCCTTCCTGGGATTTTTTTGTTGAAGGCGGAGGGGAGGGGCCTGGGATTCCGTCAGGCTACTGGGCCCGACCACCTCCTGGCTGCCACTTTCCACAGCCTCCTCTTGGCTGAGGCTTTCCTGTGTATGAAAATGGGACATAGTTTTAGTTTATTGTTCATCAATCACACACAATTTTGATAAATCTGTTGAACCTGACTCAAGCTGGGCACCTCCACATCTTCTTCCTGGGTGGAAGGCCCAGGTTGGACATCGGAAGCCTCAGCTGGGGTTGAAGGAAGGATTGAGAGTGATGGCCTGATTTCAGGCTGTTCTGACAGAAATCACAGTCTGTCGTAGTACCACAGCCTGGGGACAGAAATGTCATCTGCTGCTGCTCCTGATCCCATGGAATCCTGGACCTTCTTGTGCTCCCTATTATAAGTGCTCCTCAGGCCACCAATTTTGCACTTCAAATAGTTGATGTTTGCCGTAGGGATCTGCGGCTTCACAAATTCCAGCAATTGATCCAGCGCTGCCTTCCTCTTTATTCTATTAGTATAAAAGGAGTGTTTCACCTGCCACAGACAGGGCAGCTCTCTGTACATATCAATGAATTGGGGGAGGAAGTCGTGATCGTTGAATCGATCCATTTTATCTGCAAGACACAACACAAGACAAACCCTAATGTCAGGATAAACTCTCATAATATTGTCCCAATATAGGCCTCAATCTATAAGCAGTATAGGCCACTGATGCCCCAAGTTAAAATTGTACCTTTGTTAGCACAATCGGCTAACAAAGGTACAATTTTAACTTGGGGCAACAGTGGCCTATAATGCCTATACGACGCACGCATGTTGCGCTTTATATACACTGCGCATGCGTGAAATTCCGCCCACCCCTGACCTTCTTTCTAATATATTCCCCTCTCCTTCTCTTTCGGCGCAGTGGGTGAGCACATGGCAGAGAAAGAACAAGTGCATGCAGACAGCAGCAGCAACGAAGAAAGCCCAGAGCCACAAATGTCACGATCAAGGAGGAGATTTAAGGCCTCAAATATATCCTTTGTAGAGATGGTGGAGATGGTGGACATCTTGAAAAGGGCCGACTATGATGGGAAGTATGGACCTTACCCAAACCCAAATGTGAGAAAGGCCAAGATCATGACTAAAGTTGTGAAAAGTCTGCACAGGAGTTTTGGGGTATGACGATCCAAGGATCAATTGAGGAAACGTTGGTCAGTCCTGAAATTGAGGGAGCACGATCAGTACAGAAGGATCGGGAAACTGCTTCTAAAAAGTATTTGTCGTGTGTCCCTATTATTATTATTACTTGCATGCTGCTCCATGTGATTTTCTTTACTGTTGTACAGTTTAAAATGGCAACTTTCACATTTGTGGGCACAGTAATCGGTCGGAGTAAACATTTTTCGTTCGCCCACTAATACAATGTTTTTGACTTCATTTGGTTATGCCTATTTGTATTAACAGAAGTTTAGTACATTGTTGTCTAGATGGGTTTGTAACTAGAATAAAATGCGAACTTGATTCAGTGTAAGGAGAGGAAGCTCAGCAGCTGTTTACACATCTGGAGCACTAGTGTGGGACACCAGAACAAACTTTTTAGGGTGTCCCACACAGGTGCTCCAGTGGATACTAGGGGTGTCTCCATGTGTGAAACTTGCACAAAACAGGTAAGTATTCCAGCTTTAGAAAGGGAAAAAAAATAATGTTTTCATCTTGGAACTCTGCCAAACAGACAATTGTACGACACTTTCAAGCAATGTTTCATATTCCTATTTCTGGCCTCAAATATCTGTGTGCTAAGTATACCTTTTTTTAATTCACATAGGGGAGAAAAGAATCGGGACATCTGAGGACACCAGGGAACTCCACACCTCCCAAAGAAGGGGAACTCCCCACACCACAACCTGAGGATGTGGAGGAAGGAGAGGTTTATGAAGTGGGCAAAATAGTGACCACAACAGGTGAGTGTCTGAGACCACAGCTTCAGGTAATAGATGGATGCCTGCTTATTTATAATACATGATGTTTTTTTATTTTAGGTGATGTGGATGTTGTGGAAGAAGAATCTCATTTCACAAGTGCAAGTGCACACATCCTCATCGGGGAGATAATGGTGTGCAATTTACAGAAGATCAAAGAAGACATCAATAATGTGGAAAAAAGACTCAAAAACATCATTGAGGTTTTAGGCAGAATCTAAAACACACCAAAATTATTCAAGTTTGTTTTTAATTCTCTTATTTTTCAAACTATTTTAAAGTATTTTGAAAGCCAAATTTTGAAGATGCACACAGTGTGTCAACATGTGCTATCTGCCATCACGGGATATCAATGTACGTGTTTTGAGGTGGAAACCCCTTCCTCATAACTAAAGTAGAGAGGAAGGAGTTGCACCCCCGAAACACGTCCATTGATCCCCCATGATTGGAGCTAGCACATGTTGACATTAGGCATGGGATCAGGAGGGAAATCCACATTTTTGCTCCCAATTTGTGTGCATCTTCAAAATTTGGCTTTCACAGGGGTGACATCACCCCATCTGATGAAGGCAAGATCAACACAGTTTGGACATACTAATGTCTGATATTGCCTTCACTTTGAAAAAGTTGAACTTTGTAAGTTCCTGAGTTGTGGATTGTTTTATGGTTTTAAACATGCCTGTTTAACCCAAAAAAGGTTATTTCTACTGTCAAACATAAAAATGTTATACAACAAAGATGTTGGTTTGTTCAAAAAATCTTTTCTAATGCAAATGTGAATGTGCACAGAGTAAAATGTTTTCTAGGAATAAGTGAAAAAAGTGAAAAAAAACGCACTCTACCTGCGCAAATGGTGAACAAGCAAATAAAAACAGGAGAAAAGGAAAGCAGCTTGTTATAAGTAAATATGAATATGGAAGGGATAATTAATAATAGTTATTAAACAAACCACGCTCTCTACAAATAATATAATGCAAAATACACAAAATTGTGATAAAAACAGTGAAAAACTTGAAAAATCTCTAGTTAAAAAATGTGTGTATATGAACTTTTGGTTGTGTATATATAAAGTCCCAATAAATATATATATGTGAATAAACCAAAAGGTATTGGCCAAAACAGTAAACATTAACCACTTCCCGACCGCCGCACGACTATGTACGTCCTAAGTTTGAACGGGGATATCGTTGCTATGGCAGCAGCTAGCTGCCATAACCCCGGTATCCCCGTTTTCGTGCGGCAGCCGGCTTTCAGATAAAAGTGGTCCCTGCGGCGGATTTGCCGCAAGATCACTTTTATCGGTGGCGGGAGAGGGCCCCCCCCTCCCGCCGCGATCCGGTGCCCTCCGCCGCTTACCGGAGCCGTCGGTAGCGGCGGAGGCGATCGCGTCCTGTGCCGTGGTGTGTCTGGAGACGAGTGAGGCCAAGATGGCGCTCACTCGTTTCCATGACACTGCTGGGCGGAAGCGACATCAAAACGTCACTTTCGTCCACGCCTCTTAAAGGCATATTTTTTCAAATGTCATTTTTCTAAATGACTTTTTTTTTTTTATTGCATTTTAGTGTAAATATGAGATCTGAGGTCTTTTTGACCCCAGATCTCATATTTAAGAGGTCCTGCCATGCTTTTTTCTATTACAAGGGATGTTTACATTCCTTGTAATAGGAATAAAAGTGACACAATTTTTTTTTTTTTTAAACAGTGTAAAAATAAATAAAATATTGTAAAATAAATAATAAAAATAAAAAAAAAAATTTTTAAAACCCCCCTGTCCCGACGAGCTCGCACGCAGAAGCGAACGCATACGCGAGTAGCGCCCGCATATGAAAACGGTGGTCAAACCACACATGTGAGATATTTCCGCGACCGGTAGAGCGAGAGCAATAATTCTAGCCCTAGACCTCCTCTGTAGTGCAAAATATGCAACCTGTAGAATTTTTTAAACGTCGCCTATGGAGATTTTTGAGGGTAAAAGTTTGACGCCATTCCACGAGCGGGCGCAATTTTCAAGCATGACATGTTGGGTATCAATTTACTAGGCGTAACATTAGATTTCACAATATAAAAAAAAATTGGGATAACTTTACTGTTGTTTTATTTTTTTATTCAAAAAAGTGAATTTTTTCCAAAAAAAGTGCGCTTATAAGACCGTGCGCAAATACGGTGCAAAAAAAAGTATTGCAATGACCGCCATTGTATTCTCTAGGGTGTTAGAAGAAAAACCATATATAATGTTTGGGGGTTCTAAGTAATTTTCTAGCAGAAAAACCTGTTTTAAACATGTAAACACCTAAAATCCAAAACGAGGCTGGTCCTTAAGTGGGTAATTAGTAAAAATAAAGTTTGTTCAGTGTTCAATAATCATAAGCTGTGTTCCGGATCTTGGTTAAATTGTTCCACCACCATCAACACCTGCCACACATCCTACTCACCAAAATCCCATGACACCCATTACAGGTAGTCATATAGGCATAAACAACAATCCAAATCGGCCTCACCAATGGTTATCGCAATCAGGATTCAATTGGTACCAATCATTGGATGTTTAAAAGGGGTAAGCTCCAGATGAAGTGATTTTCCATACCCACGGCAGCAATCAAAGTTTTAGTGGGGAATAAATAAAAATGGAACTTCCATAGTGAATAAAGGTGTAGTTTATTCCAAAGAATTCATTAAAACCAAATAAAAAACAAGTAAAAGAAGGTTTTAAAAATGAAGGGTTTTTCCTTTAGCAGCTGACGCTTACACATGTTAGAAAAGACACCGTCAGCGTTCGGACTGCTTCACAGACAGCAAAGTCAGCAGCTGATGCTTGCACGTGTTAGGAAGACGCTGTCAGTGTTTGGACTGCTTCACAAACAGCGGAGATGTCTTGTCATGTTCAATAAGCCCTAAGAGCTTATTGAACGTAACATGAGCGTCAGCTCCTAAGCTTCAGCTGCTAAAGGAAAAACCCTTCGTTTTTAAAACCTTCTTTTACTTGTTTTTTATTTGGTTTTAATGAATTCTTTGGAATAAACTACAACTCACTGTTTTTATCATAATTTTGTGTATTTTGCATTATATTATTTGTAGAGAGCGCAGTTTGATTAATAACTATTATTAATTATCCCTTCCATAAAATGTTTTCGACTCAACAATCTGTGGCTTCTTCTTTCAATGCTCAATAGCAGTTTTCAGTGCAGTTTCAAGTGCACTTGTAGTGAAAAGTGGATTTTCCTTTAGTAAATAACCCCCACAGTGCTCTAAAATTTGCCCCAGGCCATTTTCGGGACTCCAAAAAATTAATTCATGGTGCTGAAAATGAAGATTATTTTTATCATTAATGCATTACATACATTAATAACAAAAACAATGTGTGTGTGTAGCAGACCCACAACATAATAGTTAGCTGAAGAAGAGATTGTCACCTCATGCATCAAATCAATTACGTTTGCAATATTGAAGAAAATGGCCAAAAAGAAAAGCCCATTGGAGAACCTAGGAGACAGCTAAAAGAAACACAAGCAGTAAACCAAATGAAATATTATTTCAGTTTAAAATAAAAATCTATTTTAAAAATGTTTCTTAAACATTTGCTGGCATCTCAATGGCCCCCCCTACCCGCAAAGTATTCAAAATATTTTTGACGGACCTCGCGGGTGCTTTTGGGGGGCAAGCCAGGATGGCCAGCTTCAAGTTCCATCAGGGTTTGTTCTTGAAAGGCCCAACTGAGGCCACATAGTTCATAGAATTTCTCCTTAGAAAGTTGTGTAGAATGCAGCATGCAAGTATTATATGATTTAGTTTATATTCCGCCATGTTGATTGGCGTAAGGAATAGGTGGAACTGGCTGGCCATTATCCCGAAAGCATTCTCCATCACTCTTCTGGCTCTGGCCAGCCAGTAGTTAAAAACCCTCTGGTCTAGGGTGAGGGTTCTCATCGGGAACGGCCGCATCAGGTGATCACCCAGCCCAAATGCTTCATCAGCAACAAAGACAAATGGTAGACAAGCCACATTGTCTTCCAGAGGCGGCAATCCCAAGCCACCACCCTGGAACCATCTGTAGAACTTCTTCCCCAGGTCTACATAGAAAAACTCACATGTCACCAACACCACCGCCAACATCAATATACTATACTATTAAACCCCTTATAGTTGTAATAGTATGACCCCGAGTTGGGGGGTGGGACAATGTGGACATGTTTCCCATCAATTGCCCCTTCACAGTTGGGAAAATCCCACCGCTGGGCAAATTGAGAAGCCACAGTCTGCCATACCTGTGGCGCTGAAGGAAACTGTGGAGTGAAACAAACAAAAAAAAAAATACTTTTGCACATAACATTGCAAGCAGATTAGACACAAACATTCTTGGGCAACATCAGCATAACATTTATTTTAAGGAGTATTTAAAGACAAAAAGATAAGGTCCACTTATCAGATCCCTCACCCCCTCTGATGGCCCATTGAAAACATTTTAGGGGGGGGATGTTTTGGACAGGTAACCCTCTCCACTTCATTGAGAGCTGAATGCATTCATAATGTGTGTTACTTTGGCCAGCCCCTCCTTACTTACACTATTGGCAGCCCACTGGACAGGTAAGAAGTGTCATAATACAAAAATAAAAATACACACTGTACAAATTGAAGCACATTTTTACATTCTGCAATTACCTATCAAGATAATAGGAGAACAAAACTTTAAACAGTACCATTTGAAAGTATTCAGGCAGGCCCTTTCACTACATACTTTGGTGAATTCATCCATAAACATGACCACAAAAGCGGTAGGTATAGTGTGTATGGGTTTGGCAAAGTCAGCAGATAGAGGATTGGTATCGGTTGACTTAGTGGTTGGGGGAGGAGGAGGGTTCCAAATGAGTTTGGGACCCCCCAAAAAAAGCCTCTTGCACTCTGCCTGAATTTAAGGACAAAAATAACATTTAAACAAATTTTTAGGGGGTGTTTAGGATAAAGCAGTACAATGGAGCTGACAAAATACATTGTTAAGTGACTAGGCTAGGTGTGTATGGGCCCAGGATAGCATGCTGGGGAGGTTAGTGAAGGCAAATATGCAAGAAGGACAAAAAAGGAACTTTAAAAACTTCCAGCATGCTTGAGAACAAAGGGGACATTCACAGCATATTACAATCATGGTAATATGCTGTGAAAGGAGAAAACTTACCTTAATATAGTCCTTCTGCAGGACCTGTATGATGGCAGAACAGGTCTCTGGAATAATGATCCCTAGAGCCTGGGTGGAGATGCCTGTCGAGGACTTGATGTCCTGCCGACTCCTCCCTGTCTCCAAGTACCTCAACGTGACGACTAGCCTCTGTTTAGGAGTGATGGCTTGCCACATGCAGGTGTCCTGCTTCGTAATATAAGGGGCCAACAAACGGTAAAAAAAACGTGGTCTGTCATCCGGAGATAATTCCTGCAATCATCAGGATTATTCTCACAGATCTCCCACTACAAAGGCATATGAGAAAATTGGTCACGCTGGAGCAACCAATTTTTCGTCTTCGAACAACTCCTCCCTGCCCTGTTCATGGACTGGGCTTGGGTCAAAGTAAGAACTCCAACACAAAGCCCCTGCACAACACGAACTCTATGATGAGTACGTACATGCAACATCGCTTCAAAATGGTCGGCTGGTCAGTACAACTGAAAATCAGAAAGGCCTGAGAAGAGCGACCTGAAAATCAGAAACGAGCAGACAAGAACGCACTGAAAATCAAATACGTACTAGAAATAGCACGCACTGAAAACCAGATGTGAACTGATTACACGCACTGAAAACCAGATACGAACCTACAAGCACAAACTGAAGAACAGTAACGAACTGAAAAGCACGAGGCTGTAAAGCGCGAATCGTTTCTCACCAAATTTCTACTAACACGAGATTAGCAGAAGGAGCCCAAAGGGTGGCGCAATTGGTATTGAACTTCCCTTTTATAGTGTTGTACGTCACCGCGTTCTTGGTGATCGGAATTTCCGAAACATTTGTGCGACTGTGTGTATGCAAGATAAGTTTGAGCCAACATTTGTCGGAAATATATACAGGATTTAGTTGTCGGAATGTCCGATCGTGTGTACGCGGCATTATACTCAAGCTCAAAGGTGTTTGCAGCATCTCAATACCTAACCTGATGTGTCAGTGGGGATGAAGCAGTTTTCAGAGTCATGGCAAAGAACAGAAAACCCATCATACCAAGCGGCTCCTCCAGGGGTAAGTGCTACATTTGACTACTTTCAATTTTTAAATCATTGCCCCTTATCATTTTCGGTTTGGCAGAACACACCACTGAAGTCTATTTCTCTATTAGGCCTCTGATTTAAAGTTTTGACTGTTTCCACACTATGTGTCCATTTATGTGTGTAATTTTCAGTTTAAAATGCCAAAGTATACCATTTAATTTCAGCAACAGTTCCGTACATTTGTCATAAAACATAAATCATCTCTTTCACTGTCTCTTACTGTACTGATACTTTTTTTATTTTGAGATCACATGACACTTTAGGTACACTCAGATGGCCTTTGTTTAACACATGATGTGACTTCTTATTGCAACTGGTTGTATCAGAGCTTAGTTAGGGAATTCACAGCAAAGAGGGTGAAGGAAGCCTTTCCTGATAGAAAAATAGACGCTGCTAATGCTGACTTATTATTCTAAAAATACTATTCAAATATTTATTATAATGCTGAGCCTCTTGCTTCAATACTAACTTAGAACAAGTACAGTACATTTCAGCCAAAGTTCCCTTATTAAAACTGTCCTGCTGCATGCCAATATTACACCGTGGAATCATCTGCAGCTTCTTAACTATTTGGCCCAACTCACACTGAGTGTTTTGTAGCTTGGGGCTATATTGGTTATTGTATTGGTCATTTTTTTTTCTTTTCAACCTGTAAAAGCACCTCTGAGTAAGCCTATGGGGTTGATTTACTAAAATTGGAGAGTGCAAAATCTGGTGCAGCTGTACATGGTAGCTAATCATCTTCTAACTTCAGCTTGTTCAATTACGCTTTGACAATAAAAAACCTGGAAGCTCATTGGTTTCTATGCTCCGGTTTCAGTAAATCAACCTCTATGTGTCTATGCACACAAAGATGTTTAAAGGCATATTAGAAGAGGAGGCCGAAAAAAACCCCACCAAAGGCGCATTCAGAGAAAGACCAGAAAAAACACGTAACAAGCTTAAGCGCATCCCAACACACAAACACAGGACGTATCTAGTGCTTTGCCATTAATGAATTCCAATGGCCAGATTAAATTCATATTTTTGCCCATAGAATACATTACTGTTCTAACACTAGATGTGCCTAAACACACCTAAACGTGTGTGAAATCCAAGGCTTTTAGCACTTTTTTAAGCAGCATTTTTCTGGTCACAAGTGGGAATGGTGCTGCGCTAATCCTTATGTACGCACCGGTGCATAGGTGCAATCATGCTAAGGTATTGCTGGGTAGAAGGCTAATCGCCTGCGCTCGGTATGCAATGTAATATTAAACTCAAATAAACAATAAAGGTATAAACGTGCTGTGCTCAATTAGAAAATAGAAAATAAATACATGAATAAAATAGGTGGAGATAGCCAGACTACACATAAATAGTACTATATAAAAATATCCAAAGAAAAACAGTCAGCGCAAAAACCATCAGATAAACAAAGCTGCTGGACACTAAAGGCAAATATATAAGTCCTTTCATGTAATAGAGTAAAAAGTAATAGTGCAGCGCTGAAGAAAACTTATACAACTAAATCTTGATAATAAAAGTCCATAAAATTGCATGCGCGAAAAATGAATGAAGTAAACAAAGCCAAGAAGTATCAACGGTGATAAAGGGTGCTTCATGCAAACCCGAAGTGCTCTTGAATCCGTGCTTACACCTCTTGCCAGTCAAACCGCTCACCTTGTTAACAGGACCCCTGAACTAACAGGAAGGTCTCATAGGCATTCACCACTTGTTAGTGGTCGGGGTTAAATCTTGACCGGAAAGCCGGAAACCTCTTCCTTAATTTGGCTTAAAAGTTTTCATCCATATTCACATGAAATATATAAAAAAACAATATAGTGCTCTCTGTATAGCTAAAACACAATTTCCTTTATTAAAAGACAGGTACTCACATAGGAAGCACTATGCCCAGTGCTAGGATAATAGATGCATGTACTTTACAGGTGACAGTGAATAGTAAGGCGGCTGCAGTGACGTCTCTAAGGGATAAATCCAATCCGCTCGCGTATCGTCCAGCGGGACTTCTTCAGCAGTCATGGGGTCCCATACGTCTGGTCAGTGTTTTATAAGAAGCCCCCTAATTTACTCATCTGCTGCCAATAAAGTCTCGAGCGGTGACCGTCCAATCAGAACGCACCGCTTGGGAATAGGAAGTAAAGAAACTCAATGTTTATCATGGTTACCATAGTGATCGGCGTCGTAATGACACAACGTCAGATCACCTGATACACTACGTCACCTGGCACCTCCCTCCCGGGTTACAAGCAGGGCGGAGAGCCACTGTAATAGGCTGACGCTCGGGTATCAGGAGTGTCTGAGTGCAATATTTAAGACGTGATCCCGTCGTCACGATGACGCGACGCTGGGTCACCTGACACAAGGTGCCTCCCTTTATCATCGTTGATACTTCTTGGCTCTGTTTACTTCATTCATTTTTCGCGCATGCAATTTTATGGACTTTTATTATCAAGATTTAACAATTTAACAGCATTAACAATGGATATCTTCCAATATATAGAAAAAAGAGAGATTAAATTAGGAGAGATTTTTTCTAGTAATTATAGCTCTGAGGAAGTGAATGTTTTATCCCTGGGCTTTAGAAAACTTGGGTACTTATTTGAGAAAAAAATCAAAACATGGTGGGACATAGTCTCATTTGAACAATATCTTACTGCTAAGCTGATCCCTAGAAGACTCAGATGGGAGGTACCTCCCAACGATGGTCTCATGGATGATTATTCGATGAAAGAATGGGAAAAAAATTTTACCGATAAAGGTTGAATTGATCGAGTTGTTACTATCACGAAAACAACGTAAGATGACCCTTCTGGAAACCCAGATTGCCGAACTCAAGAGCTCTATTGAGTCTCACAAGGAGTCTGAAAAATTCCTCAGACTCTCAGCTGAGTTGAAAAACAAGCTAGTTAAATGGGACCATGAGACCCAAAATAAAAAGAAGAAAAAATATATAAGAGATTTGGAGGATTTTGGGAAAGGGAATATATATAAATGGCAGAGCAAACCAGGAGATTCAGTAACTGCTCATCCATTACTAGCATCTACTAACAGAGAACCTCCATATACTCCCTTACCTATACAACAAGGTGAACCGGGTGCTAATTGTGATCAGTTTGATTACAGCAACCCAGATACTCCTTCTAACAACAATCAATTTAAAGCGGTACACAATAAAAGAGGGAAGAATAAGAAAGGAAGGGGGACAAGGAGGGATGTCTATGATTCACCGTATAGGCAATACCCTTGGAATCCCCCTCATACAAATGAAGCATCTTATCATCATGATACCTATTTCCCTGAAAGTAAACATAATTGGAGTTATAATAATGGTTCTACCAACCAGTATTTTTCTAAACCTCACAGTATCCCCTATAACAGAGGGAGAGGGTTTCAACCCTTTAGAAACCCTATTCCCATCCAGAACAGGTTTGCACCATTACAAAATCCCGGACCCAGGAGGGGAGGGGATTTTTTCAGGTCCCCAAGAGGGATGGGGAGGGGTGCTCCATTCATTCCACCTAATCCAGGGGGGAGGCCGAATGTGGCCCCACCCCTTGCGAACCCAGACAGTGGGCTAAGAAAAAGAAAAACCAGAGAGGAAGGAGAGGAGGTAGGCGAACTCAAAAGAGTGAAACCCCAGTAGGGGCTGGTATCTATAACCTTAGCGGCTCGCCTTTGAGTGAGAATGAGATTAAGGTTCCGGATAAGGGCCTTAAATATGCCCCCACTCGTAACTTAAATAAATTTCATACCTACATTAGTTTGCAAAAGTTTAGGAGTCTAAACATCAGGAAATATCATCTTTCTAATACTACAATACGTAATCCATCTAATATCCAGAAACCTTTGATCAAGCACTCAACCCTCTGCAATAAATCAGTCTTCAACCCTCCTAATTGAGACACTAAACACGTGGAAGTGTTCAGGAATATGGTCAGTAAAGATTTGGATACATTAAAGATCCGGAAGTTTAATGACCCAGCATTTATTAAAAGTGGTATTAAGTCTCTAAATGAGCGGAAAGATCTGGTAATATGCCCAGCCGACAAAGGCGGTGGCTTGGTTGTTTTGAGCAAAACTTATTATAACAACGAAATGGAAAATATGTTGGGTGATTACAATACGTATGTTTTACTCACTAAAGACTAGGGATGAGCCAAACACCCCCCTGTTCGGTTCGCACCAGAACATGCGAACAGGAAAAAAGTTCGCTCGAACACGTGAACACCATTAAAGTCTATGGGACACGAACATGAATAATCAAAAGTGCTAATTTTA
The DNA here is from genome assembly GCF_042186555.1 of Aquarana catesbeiana. Taxonomy (NCBI): domain Eukaryota; kingdom Metazoa; phylum Chordata; class Amphibia; order Anura; family Ranidae; genus Aquarana; species Aquarana catesbeiana. Next base: position 422,134,626 of record NC_133325.1, on the reverse strand, counting down.
AAGGCTTATATGCAAGTTATTGTCATAAAAAGTGTTTGGGGACCCAGGTCCTGCCCCAGGGGACATGGATCAATGCAAAAAAAGTTTTAAAAACGGCCGTTTTTTCAGGAGCAGTGATTTTAATAATGCTTAAAGTCAAACAATAAAAGTGTAATATCCCTTTAAATTTCGTACCTGGGGGGTGTCTATAGTATGCCTGTAAAGAGACGCATGTTTCCCGTGTTTAGAACAGTCTGACAGCAAAATGACATTTCGAAGGAAAAATTCCATTTAAAACTACCCGCGGCTATTGCATTGCCGACAATACACATAGAAGTTCATTGATAAAAACGGCATGGGAATTCAACACAGGGAAACCCCGAACCAAAATTTAAAAAAAAAATGACGTGGAAGTCCCCCTAAATTCCATACCAGGCCCTTCAGGTCTGGTATGGATTTTAAGGGGAACCCCGCGCCAAAAAAAAAAAAACGGCGTGGGGTCCCCCCAAAAATCCATACCAGACCCTTATCCGAGCACGCAACCTGGCAGGCCGCAGGAAAAGAGGGGGGGACCAGAGTGCGGCCCCCCCTCCTGAACCGTACCAGGCCACATGCCCTCAACATTGGGAGGGTGCTTTGGGGTAGCCCCCCAAAACACCTTGTCCCCATGTTGATGAGGACAAGGGCCTCATCCCCACAACCCTGGCCGGTGGTTGTGGGGGTCTGCGGGCGGGGGGCTTATCGGAATCTGGAAGCCCTCTTTAACAAGGGGACCCCCAGATCCCGGCCCCCCCTGTGTGAAATGGTAAGGGGGTACTTACCCCTACCATTTCACTAAAAAACTGTCAAAAATTTTAAAAATGACAAGAGACAGTTATTGACAATTCTTTTATTTAAATGCTTCTTCTTTCTTCTATCTTCCTTCATCTTCTTCTTCCCGGTGACCCCGCCCCCCTCTGACGCACGGTGACTTGACGGGACTTCCCTGTGACGTCATAGGGAATGCCGTTTTTATCAATGAACTTCTATGTGTATTGTCGGCAATGCAATAGCCGCGGGTAGTTTTAAATGGAATTTTTCCTTCGAAATGTCATTTTGTACAGTGGGCCTTTGGATCATCAGATCTGACAAGAAGGCATAAGAATTATATTTTAGATTGTCTGAGATTTTGTTTAGCTAAAAACTACTTTTGGTACAATAAACGTTTTTTTCTTCAAACAAGGGGTGTGGCGATGGGGACCCGTTTTGCTCCCAGTGTTGCCAACCTATTCATGGCACACTGGGAAGAAGAAGTGATTTTTAAGAACACACCCCCTGAACTCATCTGTTACCAACGCTACATCGATGATAACATTATGATCTGGGAGGGTGACAGATCTAACCTAGATGTTTTCATGCAAAAATTGGATGAGAACAATAGAAACATTGTCCTCTCTTGGAATGTGGGTAATGGTCATGTCACGTTCCTTGATCTAGATATTTACATAAAAGATAACCAGTTGGAACTAAAAAATCATTTTAAACCCACGGACTGCAATGCGTACATTCCCCTTGGGAGTTGCCACCATTTACAATGGCTGTGCAACATTCCTAAGGGACAATTTGTACGCATTAGGTGGAAATGCACATATGAGCATGAATATCTTGCACAGTCTGAAGTTTTATCAGCCCGTTTTGTGCAAAAGGAATATAACAAATCTGATATTACTAAACACATCAAGACCGTTCGTACAATGGATAGAACGGCACTTGTTGCCAATGGGCCTAGGGTGAAACAGGACAAATCAGGGAATATAAGAATTATTTTGGACTATAATGTCCAATATAAAAAATTTGAAAAGATCATTCACAAGTATTGGCCTATTTTGAAACAGGATAAAACACTTGGCCCCGTTCTCCCTGAACACCCTCAATTTGTGTATAAAAGGGCACCATCCCTAAGAGATAAGTTAGCCCCAGGGGTCATTGACCCACCTCTCGTGTTTGAAAATAGGATATCTAATATCCTGACAGGCTTCTATGCATGTGGACATTGCCCACCATGCAAACAAGCTAGGGGGAATATCAAAAAACGCAAAGCGTTTATTGCTACAGCTACTAAGAAGGTGTACCAGATCAAAGACTTCATTACATGTTCCACGGCAGGGGTGGTATACATTATGGAATGCAAATGCGGTTTACAATATGTGGGGAGAACGTCTCGACCCCTGCACATTCGCATTGGTGAACATATTACTAATATTAAAAAAGGGCTTGATTCACATAATAATGTTTCCAAACATTTTAAAATATGTCATAAACGCAGTCCTGCTAAATTAAAGTTTTGGGGAGTGGAAAAGGTCACACCCCACTGGAGAGGGGGTAACTTTATAAGACAATTAAGCCACCGTGAGTCTTTCTGGGTTTATGAGACTCATGTGGGAGTACCCACTTGGCTTAATGTCGAGTTCGGTTTGAACTGTTTTATTTCCAATCGGTAATAGTTTTTATATTTTGGGTTATATAGTCCACTGGCTATAGTAACGCAATCATTTATTGAAATAATGGGTGATTATTGTATTGTGAAAGGTGGCTGCAGTGAAAGGTCTTCTAATAATAATTTTTTTTTTTTAATTTTTTAAAAATTAATTTTTCAATATTGATTTTTATTAATAATATTTATGAATTGTTTTTGTTTCATTAATTTTAATTTCTAATTTGTGGTTGCCTTTTAAATTTACTCCCGGTCCGATTTTGTTCTTTGACCAACTAGCCATAGCACTGTCACTTTATAAGTATGCTTGCTATGAGAGTTTAGCTAAGTATTATGTTTCTAGCCTTATTAGCGTCCTGTCTCCTAGCAACCATAGCTACACAGAGGGTTGGTGTTTACTGCCCTCATCCTCTGTCTGCGTTCCATACAGCGGACGTGATGCTGGTAGGATCATGTGACTGAGCGTCACCCTTATACAGCTGATCCAGCCCCGTCTTGGTCTAGGGAGGGAGGCACCTTGTGTCAGGTGACCCGGCGTCACATCATCGTGTCATTGCACTCAGACACTCCTGATACCCGAGCGACAGTGGCTCTCCGCCCTGCTTGTAACCCGGGGGGAGGTGCCAGGTGACGTAGTGCATCAGGTGATCTGACGTCGTGTCATTACGACGCCGATCACTATGGTAACCATGATAAACAATGAATTTCTTTACTTCCTATTCCCAAGCGGTGCGTTCTGATTGGACGGTCACCGCTCGGGACTTTATTGGCAGCAGATGAGTAAATTAGGGGGCTTCTTATAAAACACTGACCAGACGTATGGGACCCCATGACCGCTGAAGAAGTCCCGCTGGACGATACGCGTGCGGATTGGATTTATCCCTTAGAGACGTCACTGCAGCCGCCTTACTATTCACTGTCACCTGTAAAGTACATGCATCTATTATCCTAGCACTGGGCATAGTGCTTCCTATGTGAGTACCTGTCTTTTAATAAAGGAAAACGTGTTTTAGCTATACAGAGAGCACTATATTGTTTTTTTATATATATCATGTGAATATGGATGAAAACTTTTAAGCCAAATTAAGGAAGAGGTTTCCGGCTTTCCAGTCAAGATTTAACCCCGACCACTAACAAGTGGTGAATGCCTATGAGACCTTCCTGTTAGTTCAGGGGTCCTGTTAACAAGGTGAGCAGTTTGACTGGCAAGAGGTGTAAGCATGGATTCAAGAGCACTTCGGGTTTGCATGAAGCACCTTTTATCACCGTTGATACTTCTTGGCTTTGTTTACGTCATTCATTTTTCGCGCATGCAATTTTATGGACTTTTATTATCAAGATTTAGTTGTATAAGTTTTCTTCAGCGCTGCACTATTACTTTTTACTATATAAAAATATCGACATAAGTGTATTAAATATGCAGTGTAAGCACTTCGCATATAGAGCAAAAAATAAATAAATAAATATCTGAAGCATTGATCACATAAAAACAAACTAAACCACAAAGGTGCAATGTTACAATGGATGTCCGAAGAGATCACAATGAGATCACAATGTCTGTGACAGATGCTTCAGATATTTATTTATTTATTTTTTGCACTATATGCGAAGTGCTTACACTGCAGATTTAATACACTTATGTTGATATTTTTATATAGTACTATTTATGTACAAAGATCACTGTGGCTGAGCTTCAGAGATGCAGTCAGGAGATGGGAGAAAGCTGTAGAAAGTCAACCATCACTGCAGCCCTCCACCAGTCTTGGCTTTATGGCAGAGTGGCCCGACTGAAGTCTCTTCTCATTGGAAGACACATGAAAGCCTGCATGCAGTTTGCTAAAAAAAAGGACTCCAGGATGGTGAGAAATAAGGTTCTCTGGTCTGATGAGACCAAGATAAAACTTTTTGGCCTTAATTCTAAGCGGTATGTGTGGAGAAAACCAGGCACTGCTCATCACCTGTCCAATACAGTCCCAACAGTGAAGCATGGTGGTGTCCGCATCATTCTGTGGGGGTTTTTTTCAGAAGCAGGGACAGGAAGACTGGTTGCAATCGAGGGAAAGATAATTGTGGCCAAGTACAGGGATATCCTGGACGAAAACCTTCTCCAGGGTGCTCAGGATCTCAGACTGGGCCGAAGGTTTACCTTCCAACAAAACAATGAAGGAGTGGCTTCACAACAACTCAGTGACTGTTCTTGAATGGCCCAGCCAGAGCCCTGACTTAAACCCAACTGAGCATCTCTGGAGAGACTTAAAAATGGCTGCCCACCAACGTTTACCATCCAACCTGAGAACTGGAGAGGATCTTCAAGAAGGAATGGCAGAGGATCCCCAAATCCAGGTGTGAAAAACTTGTTGCATCTTTCCCAAAAAGACTCATGGCTGTATTAGATAAAAAGGGTGCTTCTACTAAATACTGAGCATGGGGTCTGAATACTTAGGACCATGTGATATTTCAGTTTTTCTTTTTCTAATAAATCTGCAAACAACAATTCTGTGTTTTTCTGTCAATATGGTGTGCTGTGTGTACATTAATGAGGAAAAAAATGAACTTAAATGATTTTAGCAAATGGCTGCAATATAACAAAGAGTGAAAAATGTAAGGGGGTCTGAATACTTTCCATCCCCACTGTATATAAGCATTTTAGAAGCATGTAAAATGCTTGTAATATGCTTCTAAAATGCTTATATATGCTCACAAAAATGCTTGAAAACCCTCAAATAAAAAGAAAATGCTTGAAAATTGCTCCTCTCAGGTGTGAATGCAGCCTTAATGAGCTTGATAAAAACTGGCCAGTGGCAGGACTGGTTTGCATCATTGAGAGCAGGGACAGCTACAGCAAGCTACTGGCCAATTTCTGTCTGCCAGTCCAAGTAAGTCTAATATCATGTAATGGAAAAATCAGGCATCGCTGCTAAGGCCAACTAGAAAAAAAGTTTTATTTTTTTTTTTACTGAAATTAATCAGATTGGGGTGCTGCTGCTGTATATAGGCCAAGCTACAGTAGTTATAAAAAAGAGCAAACATCAAATATGTTCTAACAATGCTGTCTCTGTGATTGTTGCATAATCCCACTTACAGTTTTAAAGTGATTGTAAATATACTTACCTCCTCTGCAAGGGTTTTGCACAGAGCAGCCCCGATCCTCCTTTTCTGCTGTCCCCTGGTGGCGCTCCTGACTCCTCCTCCTCCTTATCGAGTGCCCTCACGGAGAGTCGCTTTCCATGGGGGCACTCGTGTGGGCACGCTCCTGAGTCCTGCTGCTGCGTCCATTGACACAGACAGCAGGACTTGCCCCCCCCCCCGACTCCCATGTCACTGGATTTGATTGACAGCAGCGGGAGCCAATGGCTCCCGCTGCTATCAATCCAATCTATCTATCCAATCCAATCTATCCAAGCTGCTGTGCTCGTCCCTGTCGCTGGGACGATCGGGTTCAGGTAAGTAGAAGGGGGGCTCTGGGGGGCTGCTGCACTACAGAAGGTTTTTCACCCTAATGCATGGAATGCGTTAAGGTGACAACTCCTTTAAGGCATCCCCCCAACATCTTATTTAAAGTTAATTTGCAATTTTAATTTTGCCCTTTAAGCTGCATTGAAAGGCCCGCTTCCCTCTGAAAAGGTCACTTTTTTGTATTAGTACGTGTCCCCCATGGCAGTGTCCAGCTTCCCATAATTTTTACAGTAGTTTGCCTTTAAAAATGGACAGAATTTAAAGCTGAACTCCAGGCATAAAAATTTGTGTGTATATATATATATATATATATATATATATATATATATATATATATATATATATATATATATATATATATATATATATATATATTCCTCAATAACCACATAGGATATAAACCCACTTTGTGTACACCAAACCCTTTTGCAAACCCAGTCATTTCCTTGTAAATTAAAGCGATGACATCATCTCTGTGCTGTACATAGACTGTGCAGAGTTGTGGGAGAGGCCCAGTAGGCTTCCCCCACCACAGGTTGCCTAAAGAAAACTACAGGAGGGGCAGAGACAAGACCAGCCTCCCTGCACAAGATGAGAGAGCAGCAGTGACCGGTCTGTATTACAGGAAGTATCTTCACAGAGGCAAAGTTTCACCTGGGATTACTGCACAGATCTGGAAGAAATACACAAAGCACACCAAGATGCAAGTTAGAATACATATGACACGATTTAGGCAATATTTGCTTATCCTGAAGTTCAGCTTTAACATGATTTGCCCCTCATAGGCTTTAATTTAGATTTGACTCTAAAGCTGGCTATACACTGATCTAAATTTGGCCAGTTCAGCAGGAGAGCTATGCAGAGCGGACATGGACACAGCCCACTATTCTCTATGGCAGTGTTTATCAACTCCAGTCCTCAAGGCGCACCAACAGGTCATGTTTTCAGGATTTCCACTATTTTGCACAGGTGATTTTATCAGTTTTCACTGCCTTAGTAATTACCACAGCCGTTTCATCTGAGGGAAATCCTGAAAACATGACCTGTTGGTGCGCTTTGAGGACTGGAGTTGAGAAACACTGCTCTATGGGGCGGTTGGATGGAAACGGACCACCTGTCCTTTTCCATCTGACTGTCATCCGATCCGCTAGAATGGATCCCCGTCTGTTTTTGGTGGATTGGATGTCCATGGGTCCACTTGAAAAATGGACAGGCGTACCCAATCGGAACGTCTGTGTGAAAGGGCCCTTACTAATACTGGCATACACAGAATCAGGCGCAACTGTGCTTCTCGGTTTTAGCCCAGGTTCACACTGATGTGGGATAGAAATCAGCTGAACTCGCACGATTTCAAACCGGCTTCGGGGGCAATCTGACAGACATCTATGCGGGTTCATGCACAGATGTCTATTCAAATCACCCTTGAAGTCGCCAAAAGTAGTACAGGAACTACTTTTGGAAATCGATTCGGATGGTGTCATTGCCAGCAATAGCCGCTGATTTGACATGTCAAATCGCCTTCCAAATTGGCCCAATGTGAACGTGGGCTTATTGTCAGAGCTTAATTGAACAAGCTGAAGTTAAAAGCTGATTGGTTACTATGCACAGCTGCACCAGATTTCTGTCCACCAGTTTTAATAAATTTCTCCCTTCATGTTTTTATAATTCAAAACATCATGACATTAGATGTCAGACTTCTCCAGTCAAGACAATTTTTGTGATAAATTTCTGCTAGTGTCTGAAGTGAAAGAACATTTTTCAGTAGGTTTTATAGATGGACCCAGGGTTTAACCGCTTCAGCCCCGGGAGATTTTTCACCCTTCCTGACCAGAGCACTTTTTGCAATTTGGCAATTTATCTGACAATTGCGCGGTTGTGCGACTTTGCACCCAAACAAAATTGACGTCCTTTTTTTCCCACAAATAGAGCTTTCTTTTGGTGGTATTTGATCACCTCTGCGGTTTTTATTTTTTGCGCTATAAACAGAAAAAGAGCGACAATTTTGAAAAAAACGCAATATTTTTTAGTATTTGCTATAATAAATATCCCCCAAAATATATAAAAAAAATAATTTTTTCCCCAGTTTATGTCAATATGTATTTTTCTACATATTTTTGGTAAAAAAAAAAAAAAAATTGCAATAAGCGTATATTGATTGGTTTGCGCAAAAGTTATAGCGTCTACAAAATAGGGGATAGTTTTATGGCATTTTTATTATTAAGTTTTTTTTTTTTACTAGTAATGGCAGCGTTCTGCGATTTTTTTTTTTTTTTATCGGGACTGCGACATTATGGTGGACACATCGGACAATTTTGACACATTTTTAGGATAATTGACATTTATACAGCGATCAGTGCTATAAAAATGCATTGATTACTATAAAAATGTCACTGGCAGGGAAGGGGTTAACACTAGGGGGCGATCAAGGGGTTAATTGTGTTCCCTAGTGTGTGTTCTAACTGAAGGGGGAGGGGACTGTGTAGGGGAGTAGGGGAAATACTCTGTATGAACAGACGATCTGTCTTTTCTCCCCTCAGAGAACCGGAAACTGTGTGTTTACACACACAGATCCTGGTTCTCCGTGTGTCAGCCGCGTTCGCGGGAGCCCGGCGGTGATCGTCGGGGGAGAGCAGGGAGCGTGCATGTGTGCCTTCAACGTTACATAACGTTGCTTTACCCAGCAGTGCCATTCTGCCGCAGTACAACTGTAAAGTAGACCTGGTATGTAATGAAGATGAAGAGAGGAAGATGTGTGTGTAGTGCTGTCCTAGGGACAGCCCTGCCTCCCTTCATAGATACAGTATAGTCATAGAGAATAGCCATCCTGGGGCGGGAAGTATGTTATTCACATGATTACCAGGTGAAAATAAAGAAAAGAAGACTGAAAAAAGAAAACAAATGCCATCGCATATAAGGAATGGTAAGTTGCAATATATTTAATTGTATTTATTTAATTTGTTTTTGAGTTTGGATACATTTCAGAACAAGCAAAATGTATCATAAAAGGGTTTTTATGATTCAGATTTTTTTTTACATGTCCCCATGTAATTAGGTTCATCAGTAGAACTGGACTGATTAGATAGGCATATGCATTTTTTAAAGTTGTTTAAATATATTTGATATTGCACTCATTTCATTAAATAAAGATACTCTCTTTAAAACAATGAACCTTTTAGATATCCTAAAGCACTAAGGGACTGAGACATGAGCAACTATGTAGGCTCACATTCCAAGCTCCTTAATTTACAAACCCATGCTTGGGTGGCGAGGAAAAGATGATCCGCACTCCGGTGATTGCTCTTAAGAAGTATAATATTTATTGACAAGCCACAGTGACCAAAAGCAAATAAGAACAGTTGACGCGTTTCAGCCTATAAGGCCTTAGTCATAACCACATTACAGACATGAAACTTTGAAAATAAATAGTAGCTTCAAGGATCACTGGCTCCACCCATTAATTGTCTTAATTGGCTACAGGCAAGTATCCAAAAAGGGGAATCAGTTATACTGCATATTGGGTGATCCATATGTATGCCACTATTTGTCACACACCTTAGAGTGATAATAAGTACATGTGTGCACACACACTCATGCATGCACTCATGCACATATACATGATTAAAACACACCATGAAATACAAAAAACATTAGATACAAAAGTAAAAAATAAAATAAAAATAATAATTCAGGTATGTGAAAAAGACACAAGAGGAGGAAAAGAGAGAAAGAAAGAGGAGGCTTTGGGGAGAGGCATGCTTAATGTAAGTGTAAATCCAGATCCCACCTCAGGTTTAACCCTCGAGGTGATCTAGTTTTTAATCTAAAAATCCACTATGCTTCTCTCCCCAGTAGCCTTCTCTCCCTGTCACCTCCTCTGGGCGAGTGAGACAACCGTTCTATTCCTCTAATGCCCCATACACATGGTCGGATTTTCCGACGGAAAATGTGCGATCGGAGCGTGTTGTTGGAAATTCCGACCGTGTGCGGGCTCCATCGGACATTTTCCATCGGATTTTCCGACACACAAAGTTTGAGAGCAGGCTATAAAATTTTCCAACAACAAAATCCGATTGCGTCAATTCCGACCGTGTGTGTACAATTCCGACGCATTTTTTTTTTTTTTTTTCAAGGCTGTTTTTTTTTTTTTTTTTGGTTTGTATTTTTTTCAAGGCTGATCTTTGTTTTATTTTATTTTTAGTTTTACTCCATAATATTTTTGTATGTGTTTTGTGTGTCAAGTTACCACAACACCATTATTATCTTGTATTATTTAATCTCAAGGAGATTGCTTGGTGTTGGTGTCCCTTGTTAATGTCACATTGTATTTTTGAAATGTACCTGAATCCTCACAAACAAACTGTCCTTTTTTAAGGAAAACATACATTGGCAAGTATAATTGAAACAAAAAATCCTTTATTAAGGGCTCAGAACCAAACAAAGAGGGAGGCAACACTGGAGAAACATAATAAATTGGCGAAGCCTTGGACCCCCAGGGCAGACATCAATTCTTTTACTGCAAAATTGGTGGCCTGAGGAGTCCATATCTAAGGGAGTGCAGTCTGGTTCAGAAGTCCCAGAGATCATGAAAGCAGCAGATGACATCTATGTCCCCAGGCTGTGGTACTACAAGAGGCTGCATCTTTTGCCAGACCAGACTGGACCCAGGGTCATCACTCTCTGGTCTTCTTTCCACGCTTCCTTGCCGGGTGTGGCTCTGGTGTTGGAGATGTGGCAGGAGGAGGAGTAGGACCTGGAGGAGGAGGAGTAGTAGGACCTGGAGGAGGAGGAGGAGGAATAGGACCTGGAGGAGGAGGAGGACTATGTGTGAGGTTACAAATGTGGGTAGCAGATGTTATTTGGCCCCTCAACCCCTTATTGAGAGCTTCCAAAATTAAGGACTCACACAGGAGTCGTTGGCCCTCCTCCATCTGCAGCATTTTGCAGGCAGTTATGCCAGCAAAGTCCTCCTTCACACTGTGGGGGCTTCTCAGGGCCTCTGTAGCCTTCCAAAAGAGGCCTATGGCAGCCTCCTCCAGGTTACTCCTCTTCCTGCCACTTTGTCTTTGAAGGTGTAGGGGAGGGACCTGGATATCAGGCAGCCTGCTTGGCCCGGCCACCTCCTGGCTGAGACTTCCCTGTGTATGAAAAAGGGACATGGTTGTAGTTTTTGCATCATCAATCACAATCATAAATTAGTACTCCAAACTAACATCTAGTTAACATCATTGATTGGACAACCATGAAGATTTAGAGGAATGCTATACCTGCCTCAAGCTGGGCTCCTCCACATGTTGCTGCCTGGAAGGCCCAGGTTGGGCTTCAGAAGCCTCAGCTGGGGGGGAAGGAAGCGTGGAATGAAGACTGGAGAGTGCATATCAATGAAGATTGGCATAAAGTCCTTATCTTTCAAGATATCCATTTTCACTGCAAGACACAACACAAGACAAACCCTAATGTCAGCCTAAAGTCTTCTAAACTTGTGCAAATACAGGCCTCAATCTAGAAGCAGTATAGGCCCAATGTTAAATCTTACCTTCGTTATCACGATCGGCGCCTCCGTTACTCCTTCCTCCGCTCACAGATCATACGTACTATGCACGCGTGTTACGCTTTATAGACACTGCGCATGCGTGAAACTTCGCCCACCCCTGACGTTCTTTCTAGTCTATTCCCCGCCCCTTCTCGTTCGGCGCAGTGGGGAAGAGCACATGGCGGAGTCAGAGCAGGTGTCTGATAATTACACCAAAGAGGAGGAGGAAAGCCCGGAGGCAGAAACGTCCCGATCCAGAAGGAGACGATTTAAGGCATCAAATATGTCCTTTGGGGAGATGTTGGAGATGATCGACATCCTGAAGAGGGCCGACTATGATGGAAAGTATGGACCTTACCCCAACCCCAATGTCCGAAAGGCCAAGATCATGGAGAAAGTGGTCAAAAGTCTGCACCGGAATTTCGGGGTACGTCGATCGAAAGATCAGCTCAGGGAGTGGTGGTCAGACCTAAAATTAAGAGAGCACGAGCAGTACAGAAAGATCTGGAGAGTGCTGCAAAAAAGTAAGTAGTTGTGCTGTGTTCCTAGTCTTTTTGTGTTTGTGACGTTCGTGCTGCTCCATGTGCTTTTCTTAACTGTTATCCAGTTTAAAGTGTCAACTTTCATGTTCATATTAAACATTTTTCTTTCGGCCTATAAAACACCATTGTTTTGGCCATATGCATTTGCCCACATTTTTTAGGGCCTACTTGTCTGAAAATAATTTGGTTGTGTAGATGGGTTTGTTACTAGAATGAAATGCAAACTAGATTCTGTGTAAGGAGAGGACACTCAGCAGCTGTTTACACATCTGGACGCTGGAGCACTAGTGTGGGACACAAGAACACCCTTTTTATTAGGGGGCCACACAGGTGCTCCAGTGTATACTATAGGGGTGTCTCCATCTGTGAAGCTTGTACAAAACAGGTAAGTATTGAAGCTTCACAAAGGACAAGAAAAATGCAACATCTTGGAACTCTGCCAAAACAGTACCCCACTTCCAAGCAATGTTTCATATTTATAGTTCTGACATCAAATATCTGTGTGCTAAGTAGACCTTTTTTTTTACATAGGGGAGAAAAGACTCGGAGGACACCCCTCATCCGAGGAGACCGGAGACCCCCACCTCTGGAAGAAGGTGAAATCCACCTAGAACGAGCACAGCAGGAGGAGGAAGACGTGGTGGAAATTGGCACCACAACAGGTGAGTGTCTGCGACCACAGGCTCAGGTAAGAGATGGATGCCGGCATATTTATAATACATGGTGTTTTTTGGTTTCTATCTTTTTAGGTGATCGTGATGTTGTGGGTCCAGATCCTTTCACCTCGGAAAGCGCAAGGACATAAAGAAAAAAATCAGTGATGTTATTCAAAAAATGAAGAACATCATTGATGTTTTAGGGAGAGTTTAAAACCCCTCAAAATCCCTTTGTTTTTTTGTGTGCTAAAAATGTTTGCCATTTTTTGACAAATGTGAGAAAAGCCAAATTTTGAAGATGCACAGAGTGTGTCAACATGTGCTATCTGCTATCACGGGAGATCAATGGACGCGTTTTGGGGTTGCAACCCCTTCCTCAATAATCAAGTAGCTGTGAGGAAGGGGTTGCACCCCCCAAACACGTCCCTTGATCCCCCGTGATGGCAGGTAGCACATGTTGACATTCGTAAATTTGTGTGCATCTTCAAAATTTGGCTTTTCCTGGGGTGACTTCACCCCATCTGAACGCAATAGCAAACACAGTTTGTAAATACTCATGTCTGATATTGCCTTCAAGTTCTACCAAATGTGAACTTTGTAAGTTCAAGATTTGTGTCTTTCTTGTTGGTTTTAAACATGCCTGTTTTATTTTAAATGGACATTTCTACTTTTTCTAATGTGACCACAAAAATTGTTATAAAACAAACATGTTGGTTTGTTTCAAAACCCTTTTCTAAATGCACATGTGATTGTGCTGGTATTAAAAAGATTTTTAATCAAGAATGTGTGGATTATTGTCTCAACGCTACAACACTTTTGTGGTGCTCTAATTGCTGTTTTCTGTGACAATGGGTGTTATTTCCTAAGGGCAAATACACTTTGCACTACAAGTGCAGATTCAGTGCAGTTTCAAGTGCACTTGTAGTGCAAAGTGTCTTTGCCTTTAGTAAATAACACCCAACAGTGCTTTGTAAGGTTACACAATCACGCCATTTTCAGGACTCACCACATTTCTGTGAGAGTCAGCTAAAACAAACACAAGCAGTAAATGTCACCAAAGATTTGAGCATTTTTTTTTTATTTGAAAAAGGTTTTAGACATTGTCTGGCTTATTGATAGCCCCCCTACCCGCAAAGAATTCAAGGTATCTTAGCCGGACATCACGGGCACTCAGGGGGGCAAGCCAGGACGGCCACTTTCATGCGCCGTCAGGGTTGGTTCATTTGGAATTCCAGCCTCAGGCCCAACTGAGCCAGCATAGTTGGCAGAATGTTGCCGTAAAAAGTTGTGTAGAACACAGCACGCCAGGATAATATGATTCAGTTTGTACTCCGTCATATGTATGGGTGTAAGAAATAGGCGGAACCGGCTGGCCATGATTCCAAACATGTTCTCAACCACTTTTCTGGCTCTGGCCAGCCGGTAATTAAAAACCCTCTGGTCCGGGGTGAGGGTCCTCATCGGGAATGGCCGCATAAGGTGGTCCCCCAGTGCAAATGCTTCATCCGCAACAAAGACGAATGGGAGTCCTTCCACATTGTCTTCTGGAGGTGGCAAGTCCAAGCTGCCATTCTGGAGACGCCTGTAGAACGCCATCTGGGCAATGACTCCACCATCGGACATCCGGCCATTCTTCCCCACGTCCACATACAATAACTCATAAGTAGCCGACACCACCGCCAACATCACAATACTATTGAACCCCTTTGTAGTTGTCATAGTACGACCCCGAGTTGGGTGGTGGGACGATGTGGACGTGTTTCCCATCAATTGACCCTCCGCAGTTAGGAAAGTCCCACCGGTGGGTAAAGTGGGAGGCCACAGTCTGCCATTCCTGTGGCATGGAAGGAAACTGTGGAATCAAACCAAAAAATAAAAATTATTCATTTTGCACATAAACAGGAAAAGCAGATTACACACAAACATTCTTGGCCAACATCAAGATAACATTTATTTGAGGGAGTTTTTAAAGACCGAAGTATAAGGTACATCTATCAGATTCCCCCTCCCCCCTCTCACAGGCCATTTCTAACATTATAGGGGGGGGGTTCTTGGACAGGTAACCCTCTCCACTTCATTGAGAGATGAATGCCTAAATAATGGGTATTACTTTGAACAGCCCCTCCTTAGTTACACTATTGGCAGCCCACTGGACAGGTAAGAAGTGTCGGAATACAAAGATATAAATACACACTGTACACATTTTAGCACATTTGGACATTCTGCTATTACCTATCAAGATAATTATAGGATACAAAAACTTTAAACTGTACCATTTGAAAGTATTCAGGCAGGCCCTTGCAATACATGCTTTGGGGAATTCATCCATACATCTGACCACAAAAGAGATGGGTATAGTGTGTATGGGTTTGGCAAAGTCAGCAGATAGATGATTGAGGATAGATAGAGCATTGGTATCAGCTGACTTAGCAGTTGGGGGGAGGGTTACAAATGATTTGGGGACCCCTCCAAAAAAGCCTCTGGCACTCTGCCTGAATTTAAAGCACAAATCACATTTAAAAACATTTTAGGGGGTAGTTAGGGTAAAGCACTACTATGGAGCTGACAAAATACATTGTTAAGTGACTACATGAGGTGAATATAGGGCCAGGAGACCATGCTGGGGAGGTAAGTGAAGGCAAATAGGTATGAAGGACAACAAAAATAATTACATAAAAATCCAGCATGCATGAGGACAAAGGAGACATTCACAGCATATTCCAATCATGGTAATTAGGGAATAAGGAAAAAAATACAAGATATTATCAAACATTAAATACAATAAAATGTGATATTAAAGGATAAATCTTACCTTAATATACTCCTTCTGCAGGACCTGGATGATGGCAGAACAGGTCTCTGGGGTAATGATCCCCAGAGCCTGGGGGGAGATGCCTGTCGAAAACTTCAAGTCCTGCATGCTTCTCCCCGTCGCCAAGTACCGCAGGGTGGCGACTAGCCTCTGCTCCGGAGTGATGGCTTGCCTCATGCAGGTATCCTGCCTGCTGATATAGGGGGTCAGCAAAGCCAAAAAACGGTGAAATACGGGGTCCGTCATCCGGAGTAAGTTCCTGAAATCATCAGGATTATTCTCACGGATCTCACGGAGCAAAGGCATATGACAGAACTGGTCACGCTGAAGCAACCAATTCTTGGTCCATGAACTCCTCCCCACCCTGTTCATGGACTGGGCTTGTGTCAAGGTAAGGACCCCAACACCAAGCCCCCCACACAGCACGAACCCTACGAGGAGTATGTATACGCAACATGGCTAGAAAACGGTCGGCTGCTCAGAACGAAGTAACAGAACGCGCTGAACAGCAAGGCCTGTGAAGAGTGACCTGAAAAACAAATGAACAAGAACACAATGACAAAGTCACGCGTAGCTTGCTGCACACACTGAAGAGCAGATACAAACCCACAAACACAAACTGAACAGCAGAAAACGATCTGAAAACCACGAGTCTGAAAAAGCGCGAATCGTCTCTCACCAAACTTTTACTAACATGAGATTAGCAAAAGGAGCCCAAAGGGTGCCGCGCTTGGTTCTGAACTGGCCTTTTCTAGTCTCGTCGTACGTGGTGTACGTCACCGCGTTCTTGGCGATCGGAAATTCTGACAACTTTGTGCGACCGTGTGTACGCAAAACAAGTTTGAGCCAACATTCGTCGGAAAAAATCCATGGATTTTGTTGTTGGAATGTCCGATCAATGCCTGATCGTGTGTACGGGGCATAAAGTGCAAAGAGGAGAGATTGCCCTGTTGACATTCCCTAAAGTGACGCGTTGCATTTGAAATATTTCTAGCATTTGGGTTAATTGTGTCACAGTAATGTTCCCCTATACGGGCTCTCAGAGGACGTGTGGTACAGCCTACATATTGGAGGCTGCATGAAATACAGGTGATCAGGTAAATTACATAGTTTGTGCCACAGTTGATGTATTGCTGTATAGTAAACTCTTCACCTGTAGCTGTGGCAACAAATGTTTTACCCAGATCACACAAGTTACAGTACCTACAGGTTTTTATATTACAAGAGTAACTGCCAGGATAGGAGAGCCAGGTGGGTTGGCATTGTTTGGATGAAAACAGACTAGGTGATAGTGCAGTCCCCAGTGTGGGCGCACGTCAGCTAGAAAAAAGGCAACCTGCATGCAGAATTTCATTTAAATCTTTATCTGTATGTAATATTGGCAGATTCTTTTTTATTATTCTGACTATTTGATTATATTCTTGGGAAAATGTGGTTACAAATGTGATAGGTTTACCCGTTTTTCTATTCCTAGAGTTGTAAGGTTGATGAGGTTTGTTATTATTTTTATTTTTATTTTTATGCTCTTTCTCAGGTTTAGGTTTATCTGACAGTAATTCCTCTCTATCCATCAACAAAACCCTTTCTAGTCCTTGATATAACAGATTTGTTATAACATCGGTCCAATAAGCGCTGATGGATGATCTTACATTCTAGTTCAAAGGTTGAGTTTGTTGAACAGTTACGCTTAGCTTGAATAAACTCCCCTTAAGGGATGGCATTGATGGTGTGGGATGGATGACAACTGGTTGCAAAAAGCGTAGTGTTACCAGAGCAAGGTTTCCTGTAGGTGCATATTGAAACATCACCTGTGGTTGGATCACCCTTTAGGGTGATGTCTAAAAAGTTGATACTGGAAACATCATGCTCAATTGAAAAATGTAGATTTAACTGATTATCATTCAAAAATGTCAAAAATCCATGCAATCCCATAATGTCACCATCCCACACCATCACGAGGTCATCGATGAAACGACCATACCAAACAATCTGCCTAGCAAAAGGGTTTTTGGGAGAGAACAAAACTTGTTCCTCCCACCAACCCATGCTTGGGTGGCGTATTCTGGCTGGCTGGTGCCAGAAACCCTGCACCTTACTTGGATGACGCGTCTGCTAACCAAAAACCATAAATGTTGTTCTTTACCCAACAGAACATATTGGGCTGTGTACAAGACATGTTTTAGTTACTGCCGTCTTCTTCAGGTCTGTTATTGATAGGGATTACAGCTTTTTCAAACACGTTGTGAAATTTCAAGGGAGTACCTAGATAGTACAGGTGCTTCAGTAAATGATCAGGGTCATGTATTCAGACTTTAAAAAATGAGTTGCAATAAAGCTGCATTCCAGGTTCTCAGTGGAACAATAATAATGTCAAATTCTAGCAGAGGTGACTAATGTCAAACCACCCTTAGGGAACTTTGGAGACAGACAGTCAACAAGAGATTTCCTGAAGGTAGAGCTGATGAGGGACCAGAAGCCCTCCAGTTCTTTTTTCTTCTTAGATGTTGATTGAATGCTGTAGGAGCTTCTGACTTCATACTGGTTATTCTAGTTCTTCCGGGTGTGCAAGGATTTTTTTTTTAGGGTCTTGGTATTTTCTATATGTTATTTCCTTATATGTTATATGTTGATAAACTAATTAATGGTACATCCCTAACAAATCTAATTTTTTATTCCTACCATAGAACAGTATACTATGATACAAAAAGAGATACTATAGCTAGCAGAATATTGTTTTCAACCAAAGCTAAAATATATAACTATCATATTTCTGTATATATGTGTACTATACAAAGCTACAATTAGATACCAAATGAACTGCACAACACTTACGTATTAGTTATTACCTTCAGCCAACTTCAGCCAATAAAAGCTGTCAGATCTTTTAACCTTTCCTGCCCTTTAAACAAAAAATATATGGCTGAAGCCTGCTTTTAAAATGTAAGTTCAGGCAAAACCTAACTAATGCTAAACCTGCTCTCTGCCACATTCTAAACCTAATTTATCTAACCCTGTAAAGCAAAAATTGCTATACTTACCTATTCTGCAGCCTATCCGGTACGGTCCTAGCATCAGCTGTCAGCAGTGGCTTCAGTGTGGAGGCGGATGCAAGAGAGGCAGCTGACAACGGAAGCCCATAGTAAGTCTATGGATAATGTCACTTCCCAGCCATTTCACAGCCGTTGTCGGCTGTCTCCTGCACACAGCTTCCACCGCTGGAAACCAGACTGGATCGGCTGCAGTATAGGTAAGTGCAGCAATTTTTGCTTTACAGGGTTAGATAGATTAGGTTTAGAATGTGGCAGAGAGCAGGTTTAGAGTTATTTAGTTTTTGCCTGGACTTACACTTTAAAGGTCAGCTAAAACCAAGAACAAAAATGTAATCTATTTCAGCTTGCCAGTTAAATATCATGGCTGTATTCATTTTTTTCAAGCTAAGAACATTTTCAGCTAATACATTGTTTTTACTTTATTTATGTTTTTTTTTTTTTACACAATAGCTATCTATATGGACTCTGAGACTGCCATCTGTCTTCCCCACAAAGAAAGCATTGGTCAAGGCTGGAAGAATGTGTGGCTTCTTAAATGGAAGAAAAAGAATGTGATATTTTCTGACAAGAGGAGTCATTTCTAGGGGATCCTCTTCTGGAGACCTATGCTTCAGAGTTTCCTTTACAGTTATTTTGCATAGTTTCCAAGTGTAGTAAAAGTAAAGGCTCTGGACTCAGCAACAGTTGTATTCCTCTTTGGAAAGCTTCATATAAAATCATGTAGACTTGTCAGGTGAGGTGACAGCTAATATGGCTTCTGGAAGCTAGAGCTAGACAAGGCGTACATCTGCATGATGGTGTTTTTACTGGAAGCAAATATCTGCCTTTGTACATAAAGTCATTCAGTCTGGAGTTGGAACAAACCCTGAAGCTATACTTTGCAGAAAACAGCTCTCTTGATGTTTCCTCCGCTTCTCTATGGGAAGGCCATAAGGCGGTCTTCAGAGGCCAGTGCATATTACTCTCCACTGCCCTAAAACGTAATGCTAATGTGGCCCGCCAACTACTGCTAGAAAAACTCTGACAACTGCAGTCACACTTGCTTTCCTCCGCTTCCATGACCACTCTTATGCCCCGTACACATGATCGGACATTCTGACAACAAAATCCATGGATTTTTTTCTTGCGGATGTTGGCTCAAACTTGTCTTGCATACACACGGTCACACAAATCTTGTCAGAAATTCTGAACATCAAGAACACGGTGACGTACAACACTAACAACGAGCCGAGAAAAATGAAGTTCAATAGCCAGTGCGGCTCTTCTGTTTGATTCCGAGCATGTGTGGAACTTTGTGCGTCGGAATTGTGTACACACAATCGGAATTTACGACAATGGATTTTGTTGTCGGAAATTTTGATGGAAAATGTCTGATGGAGCCTACACACAGTTGGAATTTCTGACAACAAGCTCCCATCGAACATTTTCCGTCTGAAAATCTGACCGTGTGTACGGGGCATAAGGGAACTGGTAAGCACTAGGGCTGGGCTGAGGGACGTTGACCTAGGTAAGACAGAGAAAGCCCTTCTTAGGCTGCGACAGACCTATTATGACAAGACCAACAAACCGCATACACTTCTAGCACGACAACTCCAAAGATGCAAATGGCACTCTTCAATCTCATTCCTCTAAAAGTTCCCAACTTTTTCACGACTACTACTCAATGCTATATAATGATCCGAGTGTGCCACATAATCCTCCATCTCCCAACGAATCCCAAGCCATCCACTCCTATCTAGCGGACTGTGATCTCCCTATTCTCTCCCCCTCTGCCCTAACTAGCCTAAACTCCTCTCTAAGGAGGAAGTAACCGACACGATTAAATCTCTACCGAATAACAAGGCCCCTGAGCCAGATGGCCTACCTTACCTCTACAACAAAACTTTTCTACCACTTCTTCTTCTCCACATCACACCTCTGTTTAACTCTTTCTTGACTGACACACCTATCCCGAGAGACATGCAGACCTACTTCCTCACGTTGATCCCCAAACCGGGAAAGGACCATACACTATGCTCCAACTACAGGCCGATTGAGCTCCTTAATAAAGATCTAAAAATCTTTACAAAACTACTAGCAAATAGGTTAAACAACTTCCTGCCGTCACTGATCCACAAAGATCAAGTAGGATTTATTCCCCTTCGCCAGGCAGGGGATAACACTCGGAGAGTTATTGACCTCATAGAAGTTGCAAACAGGACTAGGTCTGAGGCATTTCTCCTCAGCCTAGATGCGGAAAAGGCCTTTGATAGGCTGGGCTGGCCTTTCCTGTTTGCAACACTCCACTGAGTCGGTATTAAGGGCCCTTTTCTTCGAGCCATCGCCCACTTATATTCATCCCCCTCGGCCCTAGTTAAGACTCAGTTTGCCTCCTCCTTCACCCTCCCCATTACTAACGGGAGGCGCCAGGGCTGCCCACTTTCCCCTCTCCTCTATGCCCTATGTATTGAGCCCCTAGCAGCCCATACATCCACGGCATCCCTGTCCGTACTAGGGACTTTAAGATATCCTTATTTGCTGACGATGTTCTGCTTACACTTACGCAACCTCATGTTTCCCTCCCGAACCTACAGGTAGAGCTAGATCACAACAGCGCCTTCTCAGGATACAAAATTAATAATTCGGAAGACGGAAACCCTCCCCCTCAATATGCCCCACCAGACACTGTATGCTCTTTCCCAATTATTCAATTACGCGTGGAAGACTTCTTCTTTAAAATACCTCAGTGTTCACCTCACACCCACCTACGACACCCTTTATAAGGCCAACTTCCCCCAACTATACAGCTCCATTAGGGCCTGGAAACACCTAAAGCCATCTCTCTTTGGCCGCCTGGCGACCATCAAGATGGCGATTCTACGGAAACTTCTCTACCTCTTTGAGATGCTGCCCATCCCCATCCCAGCCTTGCACTTTAGGAACCTTCAGGGCGACCTGATAAATTTTCTCTGGAATTATAAGAGGCACCAGATTGCTAGACCAGTCCTGTATGCCCCTCACGGCCAAGGTGGCCTTGCGTTCCCCACCGGAGCCAGGTATTATCTAGCAGCCCAGTTACGCCCTGTAGCCTCTTGATGTACCCTCCATGCATAAAAATAGATGGACTCAAATTGAGAAGTTGTGGGTGGTCCCCACCCACCCAAATTCCATGCTGTGGAGTTCGGATGTACTGATGATAGGTGGGTCTCAGTTGCTGGGACCAACGGCGCTCTTGCGAACATTATGTCAGCGCGCTAAATCGTTCTATCCGCTTACCACTACTGCCTTCCTGGTCACCTCATTTCTATATACACCCAATGTCCTGGACAGCTTGACCTCGCAGATGTCCTACTTTTGGATGGACAGGGCCTTATTTCGCTACAGTCAATTGATGAATACCAGAACCAGAACCTTGCGATCCTTTCAGGATCTGCAAGATGCTTTTGACTTGCCCAGACAGGCTTTTTTCAGTTACCTACAAATATGTCATTATGTGCAATCCTTGGTACCGAACCTCCAATTCTCCCCCTTAAATGAATTTGAAAAAAATCTGTCTAGAGGGCACGTCCCCTAAAGGTATGATCTTGCACACCTACCAGCTCCTAACCATGAACCTGTCGCCAACCGGACCTTGACATGCCTATATGCACAAGTGGGAGCAGGCCCTGGGTGAGGATATACCCCTGAAGATGTGGCAGCTCATATGGTCGCAGGCCTCTAAGAGTTCCATCTGCATGCTCTACAAATAAAACCAATACAAGACTTTATTCCACTGGTACCAAACCCCTGAGCTGTTTCACTCCATATACCCCTCTGCCGATCCCCGCTATTGGTGCTGTTGTAAAGATGTGGGGACGCTATATTACACCTATTGGACCTGCCCTCTGATTTCCCCCTACTGGCAGAAGGTGCACTCCTTACTCCACTCCATTTTTGGTTCCTGGGTGCTGTTCAACCAGTGGCGAAACTACCGCCATTTTCATACTGCGGGGGGGGGGGTGAGCACCTCCCGCACGGTCCCCCAGCCAGGGAAAGTGAGGAGAGGAAGAGGCAAGCTGTCTGAACGAGCAGAGAGCTGTAAGCGCTTTCAATAGAAATTCCTGTGTTTCCGGGGCTCTCCATCACATAGCCCCACCTCTTGGCCCGGCACATGTGACATCATCAAAGGCGCCGGGCCAAGAGATGGGGCTATGTGACAGGGAGCCCCGGGAACACAGGAAATTCAAATGAAAGCTCTTACAGCTCTCTGCTCGTATGGACAGCTTGCCTCTTCCTCTCCTCACTTCCCCTGGCTGGGGGAGCGTGCAGGCGGTGCTCGCCCCCCCCCCCACACTCTGAGGCAGCCCCACGCTCACCAGCCATTTGAGGGCTGCAGTATGCATTCCACATCCTCCCCGGTAGTTCCGGCACTGGCTTGCCTCTTTCTCTGCACAGGTGAGGCTGCATTGTGCACGGGTCATGCTGCATTGGGCACAGGTGAGGCTGCATTAAGCACAGGTGAGGCTGCATTGGGCACAGGTGGGCACAGGTGAGGCTGTATTGGGCACAGGTCACGCTGCACTTGGCACAGGTGAGGCAGTATTGGGCACAGGTGAGGCTGCATTGGGCACAGGTGAGGCTGTATTGGGCATGGGCAGGCCACGCTGCATTGGGAACAGCAGGCCACATTGGGCACAGGTGAGGCTGCATTGGGCACAGGTGAGGCTGCATTGGGCACTGGACACACTGCATTGGGCACAGGCAGGTCACGCTGCATTGGGCACAGGCAGGTAACGCTGCATTGGGCACAGATCATGCTGCATTGGGCACAGGTGAGGCTGCATTGAGCACAAGTGGGCAAGGTGAGGCAGTATTGAGCATAGGTGAGGCTGTATTGGGCACGGGCAGGCCACTCTGCATTGGGCACAGATGAGGCTGCATTGGGCACAGGTGAGGCTGCATTGGGCACTGGACATGCTGTATCGGGCACAGGCACTGCATTGGGCACAGGTGGGCAAGGTGAGACAGTATTGGGCACAGGTGAGGCTGTATTGGGCACGGGCAGGCCACGCTGCATTGGGCACAGGTAAGGCTGCATTGGGTGCAGGTGAGGCTGCATTGGGCACTGGACATGCTGCATTGGGCACAGGCAGGTCACGCTGCATTGGGCACTGGACACGCTGCATTGAGCACTGGACACGCTGCATTGGGCACTGGATAGATTCTGGACAGCCACACTCAAATAATAGCCGAGTTTATTGAAAGATACACATCAAAATTCAAAGGATCACAGCAGACAAAAACGAGCTGACGTTTCGCACTGGCGTCAGTGCTTACTCATTGGGCACTGGGCACGCTGCATTGGGCACAGGTGAGGCTGCATTGGGCACTGGACACGCTGCATTGGACACAGGCCACGTTGCATTGGGCACAAGTGGGCACAGGTGAGGCAGTATTGGGCACAGGTGAGGCTGTATTGGGCATGGGCAGGCCATGCTGCATTGGGAACACACAGGCCACATTGGGCACTGTTAACGCTGCATTGGGCACAGGTGAGGGTGATTGAATCGCCAACACCAGGTGTTTGGAGTATCTTTATCTGTTGTTTGTTAAACTTTCTGGAATACATATATTGCTATTGTGGTGTAGGATCTGGGCCTGTTGCCTTTTCTTTCCTTTCCCTTTCCCTTTCCTTTTCCCTTTCCTTTTCTTTTTCCTTTCCTTTCCCCCTTTGAGCCACGCCCTCTATTTAATTTAAGCCCCGCCATTTTTTTGTGGGGGGGTGGCATACAACATTTTGCTATGAGGCCCTGTGATTTCTAGTTACGCCCCTGTGTTCAACCCTAAAACTTTCCTCCTGGGTCTCCCACCCCCCTCTTTTTCTAAACTGTCTAAAAAGCTCTTAGCACAGGTGCTAATGGCTGCGCGATGTTTGGTAGTCCTGAAATGTAAAATGAGGGAACCCAACTAATTGTTTGAACTGCACTCCAGGATCAGAGATGTTAAACGTATGGAATATCTGAAAGCTTCCCTAAATAACACCCTCGATACACACAATCGAGTGTGGGAGCTGTGGGAAAATATGGAGGTCCCTACGACCTGACATCCTGATGAACCCTGACCTCGGGGAGGTTGCATGTGGTTGGTGTCCCCGGGCGGTGCGGAGTTCTGAGGGCGGGTGGTTGTTCTCTCCTATCTTTTCTCTCCCACTACTTTATATCTGCCCATCTCCACTCTGTCTTGCTTTTCTAATTCCTCCTAACCTTCTCACTATATTTCCCTTCTCCTCTATTTGCCAACACGCACTTTTGCAGGTTAGACTCTGTTGTGATACAGAAGTTCTGAATCTTACTCAGTCTGATGATACTATATACTGTCTTTGGATATATGATTTGCATGTCTTAACCAAGTTTTATCGCTGGCCATAATGTATGTTGACTACTTGCCAGGTCTATGCTTTCTACAACTATGCGTGTCTTCTTATATTTTCTGTTGGAAAATTTTGAAAATCAATAAAAATTGTCAGTTTTCAAAAGTCATTCAGTCTATGAGGAACATAGGCGTGCGCAGGGTGTGTGCCAGGTGTGCCTGGGCACACCCTAATCACCCCAAGTGCATTAGCATTATCACTCTGTGTGCCGGCGAGGAGATGGGAAATATCTCCCTCTGACCAGTTCTGCCATTAATAAAGTGCTACCATACCTCTCTTTCACTGCATCGGCTCTGCCATAAGAGTGTGCGTGTGTGTGTAATATACATATACACATACATACATGCATACATACACGCGCATGTGTGTTTGAGCTTTGGGGTGCACACCCTAATGCAATAGGCTGCGCACACCTATGATGAGGAATATCTTAGCTATTTTACCCTTTGTGCATTTTGGCAGATCGTGATTGGCCTGATGCATATATATGTGTTGCTATCCAAGCTGATGACATTTTGCAGTTTTTAAAACCGGAAATGTTTAAATATAGTTTAAAGTTGACCTATTCTAAATACCTAAAACTTGCCTCTATAACAGGGATTCATTAGCAGAGTTAAGATCCTGTTAACACTTAACGATTTGGAATCGCAGGCAGATGTGGCGCAATTCTGCCCACTATTCCAAATCACACTAAAATTGCAGCAAAACATGCAATGTGTGTTTGGGTGCATTCATCCATTATGGCACCTTAAACGTGGTGTGATTTTGCCACAATTGTCGCACAACAAAACATGTGAAAATTGCTTGTGTAAAAATGCACCTGTCTCCGGGCCAAAATTTGGACCCTGAGCTTCTTTGCCGAGTCAAACGTGCATAGGGCAGTCTATTCAAATTAATGCAGTAAATCAGTGTTTCTCAACCTTTTTACGGCAAAGTACCCCTGCAAGTAAAAAAAAAAAATCCTAAGTACCCTTGTCTCGAGAAAGTGATGGGCACTGATAGGAGGCATGGATGTGGGGGCACTAATAAGAGGCATTGATGAGGCTTAACTGATAGAAGGCACTGATAGGCAGCACTGATAGTAGGCAGTCATAGGAGGCCCTGAAGAGGCTGCACTGATAGGGGGCACTGATGAGGCTGCACTGATAGGAGGCACTGATAGGCAGTACTGATAGTAGGCAGTCATAGGAGGCCCTGAAGAGGCTGCATTGATAGGGGGCACTGATGAGGCTGCACTGATAGGCGGCACTGATGGGAGGGACTGATGAGGCTGCACTGATAGGAGGCACTGATGAGGCTGCACTGATAGGAGGCTGCACTAATAGGCTGCACTGAGAGGAGGCACTGATAAGCAGCAATGATAGGTGGAACTGATAGGAGGCACTGAAAAAAGGGCACTGATAGGCGGCACTGATGGGAGGCACTGATGGCTGGGCATGCTGGCATGTGTAGTTCCTAAGCAGGCAGGGATCACCTTTTTTTCCTGTCTGCAGTGTGGAGTGGAAATAAGGGAGCCGCAGCAGGCATCTTCACACATGGCACACAGAACATCCGAGGTGCGCTGGAGAGGGGGAAGAGCCATGACATGGGAGAACATGGGGCCGCCTACTGACCCTGGTCAGTCGGCCCTGGCCGGGGAAACATCTTCCGGGCAGCGCGATGGGCTCCATTGATGACAGGTCCTCAGGCAGCTGCTGCCGCTGGCCTTGCGGCCCTCCACACGCACACGGGGTGGATCGATTCCCCCCGTTGGTAGCACAGTGCCACGTAACACAGCTACAGCCGGGGACTGTATGTGTGTGGGAGGCAGTAGGGTTTACCCCCTGCCCTTGGTGCACAAGAAAGCCCGCAAACAGTTTGCTGAAGAAAAGCAGACTAAGGACATGGATTGCTGGAACCATGTCCTGTGGTCTGATGAGACCAAGATAAACATATTTGATTCAGATGGTGTTAAGCGTGTGTGGCGGCAACCATGTGAGGAGTACAAAGACAAGTATGTCTTGTCTACAGTCAAGCATGGAGTTGGGAGTGTCATGGTCTGGGGCTGCATACGTGCTGCCGGCACTGGGGAGCTACAGTTTACTGAGGGAACCATGAATGCCAACATGTACTGTGACACATTGAAGCAGAGCATGATCCCTTCCCTTCGAAGAGTGGGCCACAGGGCAGTACTCCAACAAAATAAAGACCCCAAACACGCTTTTGAGATGACTACTGCCTTGCTCTTCAGGCAGTTCCTTTGACCTCATGATTCTCATTTGCTCTGACATGCACTGTGAGCTGTAAGGTCTTATATAGACAGGTGTGTGGCTTTTTCCTAATCAAGTCCAATCAATATAATCAAACACAGCTGGACTCAAATGAAGGTGTAGAACCATCTCAAGGATGATCAGAAGAAATGGACAGCACCTGAGTTAAATATATGAGTGTCACAGTAAAGGGTCTGAATACTTAGGACCGTGTGATATTTCAGTTTTTCTTTTTTAATAAATCTGCAAAAATGTCAACAATTCTGTGTTTTTCTGTCAATATGGGGTGCTGTGTGTACATTAATGAGGAAAAAAAATGAACTTAAATGATTTTAGCAAATGGCTGCAATATAACAAAGAGTGAAAAATTTAAGGAGGTCTGAATACTTTCCGTCCCCACTGTATATATATAAAATGTGTGTTTAAACAAAGTAATATAAACAGTGCTACACTACTAAGTAATCAATTAAAAACTGTGATTCCTAATGGTAAAGTGCTTGGTAATGAATCATCATAAAACAAATAATAAATAAATATTATTTGTTTTATGATGATAATAATAATACATCTCAAAAGTATTTATATGTGTGTAACAAAGTCCATAAACATGTAATGACCAGTGATTGATTGTGATAAATTCAAGATGTACTCTTCCCACACAAGTGCAATGGAATTATATCAACAGTGCTCGTGCTCGCCTCCACCAGTGTGATAGGCTGCTCACCTCACATTTTAACCCCTGTTTCACCAGCGATTCAAAATCAGCAGTTTTCCCCTCTAGGGATGATGGAAATAACTGGCGTAGTGCTGACACTTGAAATTCTTTGCTTTAAAATCCCCTTCTATGGGTTCAAACCAAATCTCGACAACACGCATCAAATGGAATATATGTGGGCAGAATCTAGTGCTCTATGTACAAAAAGGACATTTATTCTCATAAAAATAGCAGACGATACACTCACAAGAAAGGCACTTTAACCAGTTCCGGACCAGTCGCTGCAGTTTTACTGCGGCAGGTTGGTCCGGCTGCACGAAATCACGGTACTATATGGCACGCGCCCCTCCACCGATCGGATTCGATCAGGAGCTGATCAATCCCCAGGCCCAGGCCAATGAAATCTGGCCTGGACCTGGTGATCGCTCCTGACAAATGATATCCTTCCCCTGTCTGTGTAACTGTAAACACTGACAGGGGAAGTGATGTCATCTCTCCTCATGTCGGGCTTTTCGTTCCAGGCCGAGAAGAGCGAACATCTAAAAGTGAGTTGCACCAACACTACACTGACACCAGATCACGTAAGCACATAATTCACCCCCCAATCACCCTCCCAGTTAACCCCTTCACCACACGCTTCACCACATGCTGTCGCTGTGTCACCCAGTACAGCAATCAGATTTTTTTTTTTTGATCGCTGTACTAGTGTCATTAGTGACAAAAATCAGTGTTAGGGTAATTAGTCTTAGGCCCAGATAGGTCTAGGGACCCCCCCTAACCCCCCAATAAAGGTTTAACCCCTTGATTACCCCTTGTCACCTGTGATCACAGTATAAGTGTTACTGGTGACGCAATTCAGCTAGTTTTTTTTTTATAACGTCAGGGCACTGTATTTTACCCAATAAAGGTTTAACCCCCTGATCACCCGGCGGGTGATCAAAGTTAGGTTTTAGCATCAGATAGGGTCTGCGTCGCCCCAGGTAGCGTCAGATTAGTGCCAGTACCGCTAATACCCACGCACGCACCATACGCCTCCCTTAGTAGTATAGTGTCTGAACGGATCGATATCTGATCTGATCAGATCTATACTAGCGTCCCCAGCAGTTTAGGGTCCCCAAAAATGCAGTGTTAGCGGGATCAGCCCAGATACCTGCTAGCACCTGTGTTTAGCCCCTCCGCCCAGCCCAGCCCACCCAGGTGCAATATCAATCGATCACTATCACTTACAAAACACTAAACACATAACTGCAGCATTCGCAGAGTCAGGCCTGATCCCTGCGAACGCTAGCAGTTTTTTTGGTAGCATTTGAATCAGTCGCTAACAGTCAGGAGTTTTTTTACCTGTGAGTCTCACTAGTATACTAGTAAATTTAGAGACCAAAATGTCAAATCGAAGGTACACTAGTAAAGAGGCCTACATGTTTCTGAGCATGACAGATAATGAAGAGGAAGTCACTCATCTGTCAGATTCAGGCTCAGAATACGATCCGGTAGACGACAGCGGCACCCTGACAGATAGCTCTGATGATGGAGTTGTGGTCCCTGCCAAGGTCAGGTGTACCAGACCCAATCTTCTTCTGCTGTCGTTGAGGTGCAAGAACCGCAGGTCCCTCGTATGGAGCAGAGAGCCAGTACTAGCACCGCTATTCCTTCTGGTGAACTGGCAAGCACCAGCGGCCTAATACATCCTGGTCGTACATCCAGCACTACAGTAACACTTGGGGACATGGCGAGTCCCATGAGTGCAGTTCAAGCTGGCGAGGTGGCAAGCACGAGTAGTGTCCCGCTGCCACCTAGAAGAAGACAAACACAGGCCCGTCGAGCCCATAGTGCCCTTCCTGCTGCATTCGCCAATCCTAATTGGGAACCCACCACTTCTGCAGCACCCGTACATCCCACATTCACTGGCCAACCCAGAATTCAGATGGAAACAGTTGATTTTTATTCACTGTTTTTCACAGAAGATCTCTATAGGTCTATTGTGGATCAAAGCAATTTGTATGCTGGTCAGTTCATCGCCGCTAATCCCCAGCTGACCCTTGCCAGAGATTGGAGAACAATTACGGTTTCCGAATTTAAGACCTTTCTGGGCCTATCCCTCCTCATGGGCATAACTAAAAAGAGTGAGTTGCGATCATATTGGTCCACTGACCCAATTCACCATACGCCTGTGTTCTCTGCCTCCATGAGCAGGACACGATACGAGCAGATGTTGCGGTTTATGCACTTCAGAGACAATGAACTCTGTCGTCCTTGGGGTGACCCTGGATTTAATTGGATCTAAAAAATTTGGCCCCTCGTAAACCACTTCAACCAACGTTTTGCAGCCTTGTTTACTCTCGATCAAGTTGTCTGTGTTGATGAGTCCCTGATTAAGTTTTCTGACCGCTTGTCTATCAAGCAAAACAGTATCTTCCCAGCAAGCGTGCCAGATACGGGGTCGAGATGTATAAGCTCTGTGACAGGGCCACAGGCTATACATATAGTTTTATGGTTTACGAGGGAAAAGATAGTCACATAGAGCCGGAGATCTGCCCAGATTACATAGGGAGCGCTGGTAAGATAGGGTGGGACTTCGTGTCACCCTTATTTGGAAAGGGGTACCACTTGTACGTGGACAATTATTGCACGAGCGTGCCACTTATGCAATCTAATCGCCGGGGCTTCCCCCAACGGCTTGTAGAATCCCAACTTAGATGGGAGGGGAGAGAGCCTGCTTGAGGTGTAATATTTTGTTAGCAGTGAAGTTGAGGGATTCACGGAATGTTTTTGTTCTGTCCTTGCTTCGCGCAGACACAGCAGTCCAAATTCCAATGGCGACTGATGTTGTGGAGAAACCCCTCCACCAATACAACCTTAACATGGGAGGGGTGGACCTCAACGACCAGTTGTTGGCGCTGTACCTAATTGCCTGTAAGGCCAGACGCTGATACAAAAAAGTGTCTGTATACTTATTTCAATTGGCTTTGCTGAACGCTCATGTGCTATACAGAGCTTCAGGGTGGACTGGATCCTTCCTTAAATTCCAGGAAGAGATCGTCAGAGCCCTTCTGTTTCCAGATGGCGCTCTTGCCCAACTTCCCAATCCAAATGCAGTGAGCCGGCTGCATGAGAGGCATTTTTCTTTTGTCCTCCCTGATACCCCTACCCAAAACCCCCCCCCCCCAAAAAAAATTGTGCCTGCAGCAAACGCGGATTTAGGCGTGACACCCACTTTTATTGTCCCTCTGTCCTGACCAACCTGGTCTCTTCATTGGTGAATGTTTCAAACGCTACCACACACTAGAGGAGTTTTAGCGTAGGGTACAGCACCACACAGTCCTAGGCACACTAACACAGGGTCTCGAAAGATGGGATGGCCATCACATTTTGAGAGACCCTAACCTGCAATGTTCAGTTTACAGTTTTTTTTACAGTTTTTATAAAAGTGAAAAAAGTGAAAAAAAAACATGCACAAAAACACAAAGAAAATAAAATAAAAAATCCAAAAATAGTTGTGGTTGTATTTTTGTCCTTTCTCTCTATTGTTCTCTCTCTTATGTTCGCTCTCTACTGTCTGCTCTACTCACTATTGTTCTATATCTATCATTCTCTCTATTTTTACTGTTTTATTGTATTTGCTTTGCAGGTATGGTATGTTATACTGTAATGTTTGTTTTATTGTTAACCATCATTTGTTTAGCAGGTACGCCATTCAGCTGCAGCACGGGTTTATTTATCTTGACAGCAACAGCGTTTGCTCCCACGATACATAAAGCCATGACTCCAGCGCTGTTGGAGGTGATTTCACCACCACAGTTTAAAAAAAAGAGCATATATGCCGAAGCATGGGGGCAGCAGGGGTGGAGGAGCGATTTGCTCCTAACATTAGGGGGGATTGCCCCCATGCTTCGGCATATATTTTTTTAGGCACAGATTGCAATGTTTTATTTTTACTATATTTTATTGTATTTGCTTTGCAGGTATGGTAAGTCTTTCTGTTATACTGTAATGTTACTTTGTTTTATTGTTAACCATCATTTGCTTAGCAGGTACGCCATTCAGCTGCAGCATGGGTTTATTTATCTTGACAACAACAGCGTTTGCTCCCACGATACATAAAGCTGTGACTCCAGCGCTTTCGGAGGTGATTTCACCACCACAGTTAAAAAAGAGCATATATGCCAAAGCATGGGGGCAGCAGGGGTGGAGGAGCAATTTGTTTCTAACATTAAGGGCGGATTGCCCCCATGCTTCTGCATATATTTTTTTAGGCACAGATTGCAATGTTTTATTTTTACTATGTTTTATTGTATTTGCTTTTCAGGTATGGTAAGTCTTACTGTTATACTGTAATGTTACTTTGTTTTATTGTTAACCATCATTTGCTTAGCAGGCAAGCCATTCAGCTGCAGCACGGGTTTATTTATCTTGACAGCAACAGCGTTTGCTCCCACGATACGTAAAGCCGTGATTCCAGCGCTGTCGGAGGTGATTTCACCACCACAGTTAAAAAAAATGGTGCATGTATGCCCATCATTAGAAGTGGGTGGATGAAGGGCGGTATTCTAATGGTGGGCATACCCACCGATCAATCTCTTTTTTTCGTTCAGCCCACAGGCTGCATGAAAAAAAGAACATTACAATAGACATGTGCACACTGAAATATTTTGTTTCGGAATTTCGTTTTCATCCGAAAAATGAATTTATTTAGTTACTCCTGAAATTCGTTTTTCTTTATTTCGTTTTTCGTTAAAAACTTGCATTAGTCCGAAAATCGAAATGGATTAAGGTCGAATCTGTCATTAAAGGCTTATGGTGCCTGTCGAATGTTCAAAGTAGATTCGAAGGAGCAGCTAAACTGTACAACGTAGCAGCATCGTACAGTTTGTTTAGCTGCTCCGTCGAATCTTCTAACTTTCGACAGACACCATAAGCCAAAGATTTATGTTTGCATGTTTTCGTTTCTGTGTCGAATCTTCATCGTTCATGCTCATTGGTCTACTCTGCCCCAGCAGTCAGCCAACCAAACTTTCACATTCGTTTCTCAATCGGAAGTGTGGAAGTGAATAGAGAATAGAGATAATGGCAATGGCAGCACCAGCAGCAACCCATGAAAGCAGTAGCAGCATGGAGGAGGACGTTCCTGGGCCTTCTAAGGCAGCATCCAAAAATGGGCGCAGGAGGGGGACACAAGCTGCAACCAGCAGGAAGCGTAACCTTATGTGGACTCACATTGAGTCCCAGGTCCTTGTAAGGGAAACGCTTCCTTGCTGGATGCAGCTGTGTGGCCCCCGCTCCAGGGAAACTACTGCGGAGTGGAAGCGGGAGAAGTGGGAGAAGATCTCCAGGAAGGTCGAGGAGACATATCGCCATCGGCGTGACCCGACTGCCTGTCGCAAAAAATTCAGCGACATAAAACAGTAACGTGTCTGATTATTTATTTTTTTTACATTTTAACCACTTCAGCCCCGGAGGTATGGCTGCCAAATGACCGTGCCACTTTGTGCGATTGGGCACGGCGACGCTTTAACTGACAATTGCGCGGTGGTGTGACGTTGCTCCCAAACAAAATTGACGTCCTTTTTTTCCCACAAATAGAGCTTTCTTTTGGTGGTATTTGATCACCTCTGCGGTTTTTATTTACTTTTTGCTATATAAGTATCCCCAACAAATATATAAAAAACAAATTTTTTCCTCAGTTTAGGCCGATATGTATTCTTCTACATATTTTTGGTAACAAAAATTGCAATTACCCGTTTATTGATTGGTTTGTGCAAAAGTTATAGCGTCTACAAAATAGGGATAGTTTTATGGCATTTTTATTAACAATTTTTTTTACTAGTAATGGCGGCGATCAGCGATTTTTATTGTGACTGCGACATTATGGCGGACACATCGGACACTTTTGATGCCATTTCGGGACCATTGTCATTTATACAATGATAAAAGCTCAAAAAATGCACTGATTTTACACACACACATAAACATATATTATTGCTATCACATGTGATGTCAGTAAAGTTAAGTGAATTTTTTTTTTAAAAAGGAATAAATAATTTTCAATTTATCCTCCCTCCTGTGAAAAAACAAATTTGCGATAGGTGTGCCTAGCCTACACATAGTTTGCAGTTGCACATGTTATATATTATCGCCACGATCATTTTAAGAGGAATATTTCCATGCCCGTTATTTGTTCTTAGTTAGTTATCACTAAACTGAGCAGTAAGTGCTTTTAAGTTCCACTTGACCTGACCACCTGTAGGTTACGCCCCCTTTCTGACCAGGCCATATTCTGCTATTTAGCGTGTTGCAGCTTTAAACTGCACGCTCCTGCGATGTACTACCCAAATTAAATTTATGCTCTTCTCCCGCCACATATACAGCTTTTATTGGTGGCATTAGATCACCGCTGGGTTTTAAATTTTTTGTTATTGAAAAATAAAAAAGTTAAATATATAAATATATATATATGTATATATATATATATATATATATATATATATATATATATATATATATATAAAAAGTGTTATGGTGGCTGGACTTAACCAGCTTACGGACCCGCCATATGTTTAGTTACTATGGGGGGGTCCACATCCGCAAGTGGGTTAATGCTTTGCAAAAGAAACAAGAAAGGAAATTTTACACTATACACAGTTCACCCACACAAGCGCTTAATAGAAAGGTGGACTGGAGTGGACACAATAGACATTTACTCGGCACAATCCCAATCCTGTCTTTTATTTATTGTGCACCAAAAAAGCATACGTTTTTCTTACAATAAATTTGGTTAATAAATAAATGTGCAAACCTTGTACTACATGAAAAAAATGTGCCTAATCCAAAAATTCCATTTGCATTGTTTTATTCTACGGGTTCATTCTACATGTGTTTCATGTGTTGATGTAATTTTCAGATTACAGTTGTAGTTTAATTGTGGAACCCGTTTCTCTTCTCTTTTTGTTTTGCAGTTCCATAGCGCGTAAGCGCAGGCAGTCGGGGCGCAGAGGAAAGCAGGTATCTCTCCTCCCCCATGAGAAGGAGCTCTTAGCAGCTGTAGGGGAGGATGAGGTAAGAAAGCTGCTGGCTCATCAAGGTTGGTGTCAGCATTGCATTGTGTGCAGGACATTTTTTTTGTCAAGCATGCAACACGACATAGTCATTTACCATGATGTGTTTGATTTTATTTAAAGATCGTCTCCAGGCCCAGTGTTGCCGAAGGCAGAGGGGGGAGGAGCAGTCTTCCACGTCATCAACGTGCAGTAAGTACTGTAGTAGTGACACTAATACAGTGGTTCCTTTTCCATTTGTCCAGCCTTCCATTTTTGATTCCAGTGTCATTGCTTCTCGCTCATGCAGTGACAGGTAGAGCCTCTGCGACGCTCTGTCAGGTAACGCAAGCGATTGCGTAACTTACGTAATCTGACAGAACGTCGCCGCTCTGAACTGAGGCGCCTGATCAGTGGCGGTGCACCTAGCACTCGCCGGCGCCACTGGAACCAGGACAGGTAAGTGCCTCGTATTCGTTTTTTTTTAATGATTTTTTCTAAATGGTGAATGCATGTCCCTGCCTTATAGATAAACGTTAGTGACCTGCCCTGTATTGCCATGCTAATGGATAATTAATTTTATCTATTCACACTACAGTATATTTATTTATGTTTATTAGCGTTCATCATTTCTCCTTTATAAATAGGTGTCATCCAGTCAGAGGGGGAGACTGAGGAGGAGGCTGAGGCAGCAACGCCCATATTAATTTAGTATAATCTTGCTGGTATCTGCTGAGTGATCATACATGTTTCAATGTTCTTGTACTAATGTGTGAGATTGTTGTACACTGCAGATTGTAATGTTCTTTTCTATTATTAATCAACAGCTACTGAGGCTGAGCAGGAGGTGGAGAAGACCTGCCCTGTAGAGGCTGCTGGGGATGCGGCAGAACAGCCAGACGCGGCAGATCCAGGGAGCAAGCATAACTTTTTTTGTATTTTCCAGGCAAATATAGTATTTTAAATATGAAATGCTGATGGCATACCTTGTCTAGAATAGCTTGTGATTTATTCTGCAAGGCTTCGGTTTAGCTGGAATTAATAATTATATTAGTTCCCCTCTGAGGCTGATTCCAGTCTTCCTGTTAGCGTGCCCTGTGCTTATTTCCTCAATGTCCCTGATCACGCCACCTTCTTGCTGCAGTTCAGATTCCCAGTCTGAGCCAATCACTGTTAATCATCGTGAATAACACAGCAGGCTGGAGGGGGTGTGTCAGAAAAGAATCTCCAGCTATTGGCTGGCAGTCCCTGGACATGTTCAATCTCTGGCGTGCCCCTATGCATGCATTAACACTTTTCTCATGATGTTATACCTGTTCTACCTCCTAACCTAGACCAGGAGTGAGTAACCTACCTAGCCTAGAACAGAAGTGGGGCTTATTCAACAATCAGTGGCCTTACAAAATTATCAACTTTAAAAAGTAGCCTGCTATATTTTATTAAACAACTTTTTATTAGGTCATCCCAAATGCAATAGCTTGAATGGCTTCTCTTTGGTGAGTGTAATGTTAAAAGCTGGTATAGCTGATATGTTTTTCTGCAAGTGCAACTGATCTTCCATATTTGCCAAAGTAGCACATATTTGTTAGCAGTAGCACTTAGGCGTCCATTACACATTAAGATTTTCTTCAGCCGCCCGTGCGACCAAGCGGATAAAATCTTTGGGAGATTCCCCTTTACACTGCTCGATCTGTAGAGGGGAATCCCTTTGTACTCTGGCCGGGGAGGACACTCAGCTCCGCCCCAGTCAGAGTACAGTAAAGTAGTACTACACCTTCGTGCACAGCTCTGCAAACTTGGTACGACGCAGCGAATTTACACAGACACCACTATCTCCTACACACAAATTGATTAGGTGCATCTCACTAAATATCAAAAATGGAAAACTGGTATGGAAGTGAAAACATCTCAAGATGTTACAGGATTGTCTACAAGGGCTGGGAGATCTTTGCCTTTATACAATGTTAGGGTGAAGAAGCCATGTGTATTGTATTATCTATCTAATGTATTTTCTTTTCTTCACAGGTGAAGTCTTCATCCTGCAACTGCACCCTGTGGACGAAGGCCTGGACCTGCCCGCGTCTGGTTGGACTGACTGTCCTTCCAAGTCCCCAGTGGTTTCTACAGTCCTCCACCCTTCAACATCCCCCCACCTGGACAGTGACACACCCATTGTTGTTGCTGCCTCCTCCCCAGTGCATCCTTCACCCGCACCAGAACAGGCACACATCCCCCACCCTCCAGAGCCACATGTGACAGATTATCTGCGGCGCATTGTGGCGGTCCAAGAGAGACAATTTGCAGTAACCCGGAGACTGTGTCGATCTTTGGCCCTCCACAATCGCCGGCAGCTCTGTCACTATGTGGCTCTGGAGAGGTACCAGCGTAGCCTCAGGAGACACCTGGAGGCTACGCGGTACCTTGGTGACCAGTTGGCTGGGATTTTAATTTTTTGTTTGTTTTGTTTATGTTAAAAATAAAAAAAAATTGTTCAGAAATAATAATTTTCGAGAGTTTTGCTTTCC
Organism: Aquarana catesbeiana; assembly: GCF_042186555.1. Lineage (NCBI taxonomy): Eukaryota > Metazoa > Chordata > Amphibia > Anura > Ranidae > Aquarana > Aquarana catesbeiana. Next base: position 422,097,220 of record NC_133325.1, on the reverse strand, counting down.
TTGTTAGATTTGTGTGATGTTTATCTAAATGAACTAGTCCATATATTGTTACTAACTTACTAGAGGCCTTATAATTGTAGTTTTTCTACATTTAACCATCAGGCTGAACTTAGAAAATTGATGAGATTTCTCTCTACGCTATTTCAATGTGCAAAGGGTAATCCCATGTATTGTGTCCAGTCACGCCGTTCAGCTTTCCCTCCACCAGAATACACAGCAGATAGTTACAGCAGGGGTTACTCTATACAGTCCTCAACAGTTCACAGGACATAGGTTGCAGGCTTGCAATCATGAGGGCAACAGTTAACCGGACAGAGGTTCACAGGCTAATGCAATCATAAGGGGCAACAGTTCAAAGGGCAGTGTCATGGTTATGCAATAGAGTTTGTCTGTCAGCATACCTGTCTCCATGTGTTCATCTCTAGAGACCAGCTGACCCTCACCTGACTGCTTTTGTAAGCTCTCCTCTAGCATGGCTCCACCCCAGCTCCTATCAGGGAACCCTATATTAACCTGTGCACTGCAAGCCAGCAGTGCTGATCAACCATTGTGTGTTAGCTTTCGTGTGTACTGGCTGTGTTTCCTACGTCTGATTCCAGTTAACCGACCTTGGCCTGTTCTCAATCTCTACTATTCCTGTCTGCTCGTGACCCTGACCTTTGGCGTGTCCCTGACCATCCCTGTTTGCCTGTGACCCTGAACCTTGGCGTATACTCTGTTGTCCTTGTCTGCTTGTGGCCCCGACCTTGGCTTATCCCTTACTTGCTTGTTGTTCCAGCCTTCTGCCTCTTTCCTCTTCTCCTGTAGTCTACCGTGAGCATGAGCTGTGAGACCCTGGGGCCTGCGACCTGGAGCCAGACTGCAGCGCAGTCCATCCTCACCACTAGAGGCTCTGGTGAACACCTGCTGGCTCTTAGACTCCGCGCCCTGGGGAATCTATGCTCTAGCTCCCAGTGGGATCTGTGTTAGTGATCCAGTAGACCTGCTTCCTGAACCTCCCAGGGTTCAATCCACAGCAGTCAGTCCTAGGGTCCGCTACCTAGCAGTGCACTTCCGATTCCTACAGAGTGCACCTGTCACCTAGCCTCAAGGTGACCTGACAGGCAGTCATCATTTCCAGGGCTTGAGTAACATGGCAGCAGGGTAGATTACTTTGGACAATTGCAGATGGTCATTAAACAGGCGAAGGATCAGAGAGGGCCCTGGTGTCCCCAAGGTCAGAGATGGTAAATGGGAGGGGTCCTGGGCATCTGGATGCAGCTCAGCAGTGACCAACTAATATATCTTGCATAGAATCACGTTTCCAACTGTATGCTTCTTTGTGCTATGTTGTGTTGGTAGCATATTCTGATCCTTGAGTTGACAGTCTCTCCATCAAGAGGAACTGTCATGCTGTTGAGGTCATCTTTAATCATTGTCTCTTATTTCCAGACCATCAAACAAAAATGGTTAAATTAGCACATGTTGCTATTTGTATTTACAAAGACAGCAACACTTGAGCAGTAGCGCCACGTCAAGGCTTCAACCCTTGCTACTGTCCATTCACACAACATTCATTCATGCAATCACGCACACTCTAGTCACTCTACACAACATTCATTACAAAAAAGGGTGATGGAAGGAATAAAGGGAAAAATTTGGATTACTTAAAACAATATAATTCTATTTAAATCTTGGGGTCACACCAAAGTCAAGTAGACAACTGCTATTGTGTCAAGTGGTAAGAAAATAAAAAAAATTATTTCCTCAACATTTGGATGGTTCCTCTGAGTCCCATCTATCTTCACTGTCCATTCACACAACATTCATTCATGCAATCACGCACACTCAAGTCACTCTAGTCCCATCTATCTTCACATGGTAACAATGATTCAGGTCTCACAAGTTAAGGGTAGGGTAACCCAGCTTGGGGAGCTTAAATTTGAGGAAAGTTATTTGTTCCATCAAATGGGGTGTTAGTTGTGAACGGTGAGGATTAAGGATATTCCCAGTAATAGAGAAAACTCTCTCACTTTGCACAGTGGTTGGAGGACAGGATAGTAGTTGCTGGGCAACCAGGCAAAGACCAGGCCACAAACTTTTCTTACCATCCCAATAGGTCAAAGGGTCCTCTGTAGGAAGCAAAGGTGCTTCATATAGGTAGGCCTTGACCATTTCAGAGGCACTGCTCTCCTCTCGATTACCTGCTGCTTGACCTGCATCCACCAGATTGTCAAGTGCCTCTAACCAACATGCACATGCTCCACTCTGTTATTTTTGAGTGATGGCGCCAGGCCTTGGAATAGCAGACATGGCAGGTGAATCTTCCAAACCAGCCTCATCCGTCGTACATCTCTGTTGCTGCAAATTCCGGACCCTTTCAATCAATTTTTGTTTCCAGTAGGAGAGGCTGTTGTCTCTGAGTGCCAGTTTACCTTTGATCCTGGGATCACACAGGGAAGCCAGCATGAGTTCAGGGCTTTTGTGGACACGGTCATTTAGCCGATCTTTTAAGTTAGCTTGTAGCTTTCTGATGAAAGACGCTACATCGGCATGAAGTGGGCTGCCACAAACAGGCTCACTGTTTTCTAGGAACAATCCCATCTTATCTATGAGATAGGTAAACAAGGGTATGACCTGTCCTAGGCTGGCATTGCTCTGACTCAAGTTTTCCGTCACATTCCGAAAGGGTTTTAAGACATAAACGAGCTGCCCAATTATACACCAGTCATCACGTCCCAGTGTGGAATCAATCCCGATGCTGTGGCGGGATGATAGATTGTGGATGGCTGTCTTTTGCTCCAAAATGCGTTCCAGCATTTCCAGGGTATAGTTCCACCGGGTGCTGACATCTTGTTTCAGGCGATGTATGGGGAGCCCTGATTGTTCTTGCTCCTCCCTCAACAGTTGACTAGCCCCTACACTGCGGTGGAAATGCCCTGCAATCTTTCTGCAAAGGTCCAAGATTTGAGCAATCTTGTTGTTTTTCTCCACTGGGATTGCACCCTTGACCACTAAATGCAGTATGTGTGCAGAACAGCGCACACCGACAAAAGATCCATCTTGGAGAGCTTTAACCATGTTTAAACCTCCGTCTGTCACAATGAACCCAACAGAGACATTGGTGACTGCCCGCTCTCCAAACCAATTGGCCAACATTGATCTAATTGCCCGCAATATGTTGGCAGAGCTGTGTTGGTCATCACGGACTTCTGTGTGGAGCAGGAAAGCTTGATAACCCTGCTGGTCTTGCGCTGCAGACCTGCTTCCTAATGGAGTTTGAGCTCTTACACCAGTACCACCAACAAAAGGCACAGTGGCCTGCCACCAGTATGCAGTCAAAGACAGGAAAGCGTGTTGACCGCTGGGAGCTGTCCACAAATCAGTTGTCAAATGAATTGTCTGACCCTCGGCTTTGGCCATTTTTTCCTTCAATAATCCAACGCACGAGTGGTATAGTGCTGGAATAATCTTTCTGCTGAAAGTTGTTCATGCAGGAACAACGTATCGTGGAGTAAGGGCATGCATGAGCTGTTTAAACGGCCCCTCTTCAATCATGCGAAAAGAGGCTCCTCCAACAGCAATGAATTGGCCAAGGAGGCGGGTGATCTTGTTGGCCTGCTGTTTTGACATGCCCTTGGAACTAAAGCCAACAAAACTATCGAGGGTAAGGCTGATGATGTCCTTGGGAGGATGAGGAGCCTGATTGGGTCTGCAGTGGAACTACTGCACGTGGACGGGTTGTATTAATTGAACCCTCTCTATTGCCTCCTGTGCTCTGTGTAAGTGGTGTGCTTGAGGAGGTACCACCAGTACAGTCAGAGTTCTGCCTCTGCCAGCAGTAAAGTACAGTGGTGGTAATTTTTAAGGTGTAGGTTCATACCAGCATTGGTTAAATGACCTAACTTTTTACCCCTACTTACTTGCTTCCCACACAATTTACACTTGACAAAGAACCCGCCTTGCAATGTTTGAAAGTATTTCCAAAGGTTGCTGCGGCGGGATGCAGCCCCTTGACCCTGTTGATATCTATTTAGAGCTGATATAGCTGCAGCAGGTAGCACACCAGTGGTGGAAGCTGTTGCCACTACAGTTACACTTGGTGAACTAGAACTAGTGCTGCTAATGGCAGGGGTGCTGGGGACTGGAAGGTCAGTGATATCATCATCACAGGATTCTTCCATAATAACAGAGGGAGAAGGGGAGTTAGCAGCAGATGAAAAAAGTGGACTGCTACCTGTCCTACTCCTCACAGAATATCCCTCTTGCACTTTCTCCAGGTCAAGCTGTAAGTTCTGTGGGCTAAGATTGTATAAAACATCCGCAGTGTTTGGGGAAAGAGGAGCATCACATTCTAAATCATCTTCTTGGGCCAATGAAGAAAAAGTCTCACACTCTGTCTCTGCTGCTGTCTCCCTCAATTGCTCCTTTGGGGAGCTGGGCAGTGGCACTGGTAGTGTGATTGGTGGTGGTGACTGTAAAGGCAACTCCACTTTACTAGGTTTCTTGCCTATTCCATAAAAATATGCAGCCATGACACCTGTAGAAGTGGAAGGAGGCGCTGCAATGGCAGTGGAAGTGGCAGCAGATGTTGGTGGTCTGGCAGGAAAAGTAATATTAGAAGAACTGGGGGTGGTGGAACTAGCTTTGCTGGTGGCACTGGCGGTGACACCCACTGCTGTGGACGGCATGTTGGTGGCGGCAGAAGTGTCAGAGGCACTAGTAGCAGAGACCTTGCCACTTTTTTTAGCAAGGCATCCACTGCGACCGCGACCACGACCACTACCTCTACCAGCCTTCACTTTTACATTAGAACGGTACATTTCTGAACTTTACAGCAACTGCAAGTCAGAAAATGGACTGGAGTGGAGATAGGGTATATAGAATCTCAATCTATAAATCACCCCCCACCACAACACGGGCAGCCTCTGAGGCTATCACAACACTAGCAGCAACACTAGTATCACTATTCTATCTATCAAGTTCACAACACAGATGTAGCTTGCTTCACTACTGTTCTGCTGCTGTGCTTAGCTTATGCTCAAATGAAATAGTTCAGGTTCTCTGATAAAGTGACAATGAATTCAAACGGACCAGCTAAGATTCACTGTTCTGAAATGAATCAGCGTGTCTGTCTCTCTCTGCTAGCAAATCGTAAGTGAAACTAAGTTGGCTGTACATGCGGTTCTAGCTATTTTACTGCCCCTCCTCTTTGGTTACAATTGGCTATTAACCATCATCATCATTATTTTTATTTTACTTAATTTTTCTCTCTACGTCAAATCTTTTCTCTCTATGTCGAATCTTTTATCTCTATGTCAAATCTTTTCGAATAATCTTGGACTACTATGGTGGATAGACTATAGAGTTAAGGTTAGGCACATTCGACCACAGGTTCGATAGACACAAATTGTTATTGTTAGAGTCATGTCGAATCTCCTATCTATATCGAACTGTTGTCGCAACGAAAATGAAAATAAAGCATTTGTTTATTTTGGATCTTTTGTTTTTCGGAATCTGCGATTTCGTTATCGTTTGTTAAAACGATAACGAAAATACCTGAAATTCGGACGAAAATGCATTCGGACGAAAACAAATGCACATGCCTACATTACAATATATGCCCAACAAGGACCAGCAACATACCTGGATAGGGATGAGCTGAACACCCCCCAGTTCGGTTTGCACCAGAACCTGCGAACGGACCGAAAGTTCACGCCAACTTTAGAACCCCATTAAAGTCTATGGGACTCGAACATTCGAAATCAAAATTGCTAATTTTAAAGGCTAATATGCAAGTTATTGTCCTAAAGAGGGTTTGGGGACCCGGGTCCTGCCCCAGGGGATATGTATCGATGCAAAAAAAAGTTTTAAAAACGGCCGTTTTTTCGGAAGCAGTGATTTTAATGATGCTTAAAGTGAAAAAAAAGTGAAATATTCCTTTAACCACTTCCCTACCCACCTATAGTCAAATGACGTCCACAGATGGGATCTTCCATCTTGGGTGGACGTCATATGACGGCCTCGGGTTCCCGGCCGCCTAGGGGGAGCGCGTGCGCCCGCCGCGTTGCTCGGGACCCGGTGCGTGTGCACGGCGCCCACGATGTCCGCCGGGCACCCGCGATTGCCCGTTAACCGGGCCAGACCGTGGATCTGTGTGTGTAAACACACAGATCCACGTCCTGTCAGTTCAGAGGAGAGCGATCTGTGTTCCCAGAACAGAGGAACACTGATCGGTCTCCTCCCCTTGTGCGTCCCCTCCCCCTACAGTTAGAAGCATTCCCTAGGAAACACATTTAACCCCTCCCCGCCCCCTAGTGGTTAACCCCTTCACTGCCTGTCACATTTACACAGTAATCAATGCAATTTTATAGCATTAATCGCTGTATAAATGTGAATGGTCCCAAAAATGTGTCAAAAGTGTCCGATGTGTCCGCCATAATGTCGCAGTCATGAAAAAAAATCGCGATCGCCGCTATTACTAGTAAAAAAAAAAAAAATAATAATTTTTTTTTTTAATGCCATAAATCTATCCCGTATTTTATAGACGCTATAACTTTTGCGCAAACCAATCAATATACGCTTATTGCAATTTTTTTTACCAAAAATATGTAGAAGAATACGTATCGGCTGAAACTGAGGAAAAAATTAGTTTTTTTTTTTTTAAATTGGGATATTTATTATAGCAAAAAGTAAAAAATATTGTGTTTTTTTCAAAATTGTCGCTCTTCTTTTGTTTATAGCGCAAAAAATAAAAACCGCAGAGGTGATTAAATACCACCAAAAGAAAGCTCTATTTCTGGGGGAAAAAAGACGTCAATTTTGTTTGGGTACAACGTCGCACGACCGCGCAATTGTCGTTTAAAATGCGACAGCGCTGAAAACTAAAAATTGGTCTGGGAAGGAAGGGGGTGAAAATGCCCGGTATTGAACCAGTTAAATATCGTACCTGGGGGGTGTCTATAGTATGCCTGTAAAGTGGCCCGTGTTTCCCATGCTTAGAACAGTCCCTGCACAAAATTACATTTTTAAAGGAAAAAATCTCATTTAAAACTGCTTGCGGGTTTAATGTAATGTCGGGTCCCGGCAATATGGATGAAAATCAGTGAGACAAACGGCATGGGTGCCCCCCACCCCCCAGTCCATTACCAGGCCCTTTGGGTCTTGTATGGATATTAAGGAGAACCCCACACCCAAATTAAAAAAAGGAAAGGCGTAGGGCCCCCGGGTCCTATATACTCTGAACAAAAGTATACAAGCGGTGCAAACAAGACAGGGACTGTAGGTTTGTTGTTAAGTAGAATCTGTTTGTAATTTTGAACTGGTACATTTTTAAAGTGTAGCACCAGCCAAAAAATCTATTTTTAAGCTTTTTGGAAAACATAGGGAAGGGTTATCACCCCTGTAACATTTGTTTTGCGGTCTGTGCACCTCTTCAGAAGATTTCACTTCACTTTCTGTCCCAATGACAATTTTTTTTTGAAAATTTGGGGTTTTTAGTGAAACAAGGATTGGTGATAAAGCATCAGTGAAGAGGAGACACGTTTTTCCCATATTAACTCTAAAGGCCCGTACACACGATCAGACTTTTTGACAACAAACATGCAAATGAGCTGTTTTGGAGCAACACTGTGTACGCTCCATCGGACAAACTTTTTCTGTTTCCATCTGACTTTTGTTGGCTGTGCAATTGCACAAACTTTCCGGCAACAAAAGTCCGATGGAGCAAAGTATGATCGTGTGTACACAAAAGCATCGGATTTTTGTAAAAACTACAGTACGCAGTTTGTACTGTAGTGCGAGAGGGAATTCCCCTCTGGGGGCACACCAGGCCCTTAGATCTGGTATGGATTATAAGGGGAACCCCCTACGCCAAAAAAACGGCGTGGGGGTCCCCCCAAATCCATACCAGACCCTTATCCGAGCACGCAGCCCGGCCGGTCAGGAAAAGGGGTGGGGACGAGCGAGCGCCCCCCCGAGCCGTACCAGGCCACGCGCCCTCAACATGGGGGGTGGGTGCTTTGGGGGAGGGGGGCGCCCTGCGGCCCCCCTCCCCCAAAGCACCTTGTCCCCATGTTGATGAGGACAAGGGCCTCTTCCCGACAATCCTGGCCGTTGGTTGTCGGGGTCTGTGGGCGGGGGGCTTATCAGTATCCGGGAGCCCCCTTTAAGAGGGCCCCCAGATCCCGGCCCCCCACCCTATGTGAATGAGTATGGGGTACCCCTACCCCTACATCGTACCCCTACCCATTCACCTAGGGAAAAAAGTGTCAATAAAAAAAACACACTACACAGGTTTTTAAAGTGATTTATTAGGCAGCTCCGGGGGTCTTCTTCTGATTTGGAGGGTCTCCCTGGCCTCTTCTCCCGCTGTTCGGTTCTTCTCCCGTGTTCGGCCTTTTCTCCCGGTGTTCAGTTCTTCTGCCAGCTCCTCCGCTATCTTCTGCCACTCATTTGCTAGCGGTGGCCCGGTCTTCTGCGTCGCCTTCTTCCCTCTTCTCTTCTTCGATGTTGACACGACGCTCTCTTCGGCTGTAATGCTGTATGAGCGCTCCGCTATGACTTATATAGGCGGTGACCCCGCCCCCTATGACATCACAGTCCCGGGGCATGCTGGGACTGTGAGGTCATAAGGGGGCGTGGTAATAGGATCACAGTCCCAGCATGCCCCGGGGCTGTGATGTTATAGGGGGGTGGGGTCACTGCCTATATAAGTCATAGTGGAGCGCTCAGACAGCATTACAGCCGAAGAGAGCGTTGTGTCAACATCGGAAGAAGAGAAGAGGGAAGAAGGCGATGCAGAAGTTCGGGCTACCGCTAGCAAATGAGCGGCAGAAGATAGCGGAGGAGCCGGCAGAAGAGCCGGACACCGGGAGAAGAGGTCGGAGAGAGCGGCGAAGTCAGAAGAAGACCCCCGAAGTCAGAAGAAGACCCCGGAGCTGCCTAATAAATTACTTTAGAAACCTGTGTAGTGTGTATTTTTTTATTGACACTTTTTTTCCCTAGGTGAATGGGTAGGGGTATGATGTACCCCATACTCATTCACATAGGGTGGGGGGCCGGGATCTGGGGGCCCCCTTATTAAAGGGGGCTCCCGGATTCCGATAAGCCCCTCGCCTGCAGACCCCGGCGATCAACGGCCAGGATTGTTGGGAAGAGGCCCTTGTCCTCGTCAATATGGGGACAAGGTGCTCTGGGGGAGGGGGGCCGCAGGGCCCCCTCCTCCCCCAAAGCACCCACCCCCCATGTTGAGGGCATGCGGCCTGGTAAGGCTCAGGAGGGGGGGCGCTCGCTCGTCCCCACCCCCTTTCCTGACTGGCCGGGCTGCGTGCTCGGATAAGGGTCTGCTATGGATTTGGGGGGACCCCCACGCCATTTTTTTGGTGCAGGGGTTCCCCTTAAAATCCATACCAGCCCTAAGGGCCTGGTATGCCCTTGGAGGGGAACCCATGCCGGTTTTTTATTTAAAATTTGGCGTGGACTTCCCCCTCAAGATTCATACCAAACACAGTACCTGGCATTGGCGGGGATCCAAGTCGGATCCCCGCACCAGTGTGAACCAGGCTCGCAGGGTGTCAATCTCGCCGATAAAAGACACAATATCAGACAACAATACAGAAGTTGACCAAAGGGTGGTGGTAAAGAGCTGAAAAACCACGTGATTAGGTGAAAGTTGGCTGGAAAAGTCCTGCCGTCTGTATGCAATACAAACTTATGGCCAACGCCCTTTGTACAAAAATCCACAGGAAAGTTTGTACAAAGTCCTATTGTGTGTATGGGGCTTTACAGGAGAGAATTTCCCTTCCTAGAGGTAGATTTCATCTCACTTCCTGTTGTCTCCTTCCGTTTGCAAGTCGTTTATAAGTTGGATGTTTGAAAGTAGGGGCTTGCCCTATATACTCTGCAGAGATTGGGACCTTAGGTGTTGGTGTTGCCACAACACTGTAAGCCCTCACAGTTACTCTTGGTGGGTGCAGGAACGGGCCGTGCTGTGAAATATTAGATCAAGAATTGTAATTACATGCCATTGTTGAACAGTGGTAGAAAAATTGGGCCTTTGATGGGGGTGGTGGGGGTGGTGGTGCTGGTGCCACAACACTGTAAGTCCTCACAGTTACTCTTGGTGGGCGTTGGAACGGGCCCTGCTGTGAAATATTATATCAAGAATTGTAATTACATGCAGCTGTTGAACAGGGGCAGAAAAACTGGGCCTTTGGTGGTGGTGGTGGTATTGCCACAACACTGTAACCCCTACAGTTACTCTTGGTGGGCGCAGGAATGGGTCCTGCTGTGAAATATTAGATCAAGAATTGTAATTACATGTCCCTGTTGAACAGGGGCAGAAAAATTGGGCCTTAGGCACTGGTGCCACAACACTGCCCAGAACCAAAAATGTTCTTACAAGCTATCAGCATGAAAATTGAGGAGGAAGAGGATTGTGACTCAGCATAACAGGATAGTCACTCAGCATCAGCATAGGCAGTCTTGAAGGGATCTCACATGAAAAAAAAAAATCAGTCGGTTACATCAGCATCAGGTGCTTAGTAGCTGGTGATCCAAGACTGATTAATTTTTATGAAGGTCAGCCGATCGACCGATTCGGTGGACAGGTGCACCCTGTGATCGGTTACAAAGCCTCCAGCAGCACTGATTCTGCATTCCGAAAGAACGCTGGATGCAGGACAGGCCAGTAGCTCAATTGCATACTGTGCAAGCTCTGGTCAGTGATCCATCCTCAAGACCCAGTAACCCAGAGGATTTTCGGTGGGAAAGGTGTCCAAGTCTGATCTTGACCCTAGGTAATCCTGCACCATGTGAATCAGACGCTGGCGATGGTTGCTAGAACCGATCGGACCTTGGGGCTGCGGACTAAAAAATTGTCTGAACGCATCGGTCAGACGGCCACCTTCTCCACCGCTCTTTCTGTGAGTGAACGAAGCCTCAGCAACACGTTGTCCAGGAGGACCAGGAAATTGTAACCTCCCAGGCTCTGGAAACGCATTGCACAAACCTTTCTGCAAGGCCTCCCGAAGATGCTTCATCCTCTGCTCCCTCTGCGATGGCAAGATAAGGTCCGCAACCTTACCCTTGTAACGTGGATCAAAGAGGGTTGCCAGCCAGTAATCATCCCTCCGCTTGATACCACGAATACGAGGATCCTTCCGCAGGCTTTGCAAGATCAGGGAGGCCATGCAGCGTAAGTTTGCTGAGGCATTCGGTCCAGAGTCCTCTGGGTCACTAAGGACGACATGGTCCGCAGCCACCTCCTCCCAGCCACGTACAAGTCCATGGGTTTCTTCGGACTGTAAATGATCCCTTGAAGACTGCTGCTGATGCTGAGTGCCAGGCTCCACCTCCTCCTCCTCCTCCTCCTCTTCCTGTGTGATCGGCGGGCACGCAGGAATACTGTCTGGATAAAGGGGGCCTTGAGAGGTAAGGAAGTCCTCCTATTCCTCCCATTGTCCTGCCTCAAGTGCCCTGTCCATTATTCCACGCAGTGTGTGCTCCAACAGGTGGACAAGAGGTACAGTGTCACTGATGCATGTACTGTCACTTCTCACCATCCTCATGGCCTCCTCAAATGGTGGCAGGACAGTGCATGCATTCCTGATCACAGCCCACTGGCGTGGGTAAAAAAAACACATGTAAATATATACTTATACATAAATGTGTTCGCTGTCACCAGTGATAAGTGCACAGAGAGCAGACAGTAAAAAAATGTATATATATATGTCCAAAATTTATAGGTGAAATAAAAATTATTTAAATAATAAAGTCCACTCCAATAGACAAAAAATGAAAAGTCCACTAATATAGACAATCCTTTCATAAATGGTGGCATGCAGTTCCAACACTGGAAGTGATGAGTATAGGGGTACAGTGCAAAAAAGTGCCTCCACCACAGGAAATACTGCCGCTTACCAGCTCCCTAGATCTCTTTTTACAGAGACCCAACGTGCCTTAGGCTTTTAACCCAGCCTCATGTTCGACCGTTCGTTGAATTTCGAACGTTATGGGCTGTTCGCGCCAAATTCGTGTGGAGCGTCATGGCCCATAATTCACTGCGGCATCGCAGTGCATTGCTGGCTGATGATTGGCCAAGCATGCACTATGACCCGCATGCCTGGCCAATCACAGCGCCGTCTGTAGAGAGAGCTGTAATTGGCCAAAGCCAGGGTGGGAGAGAGCTGTAATTGGCCAAAGCCAGGGTGGCTTTGGCCAATTATGGCTCAGGGGGTTAGAACACGCCCCACACTATATAAGGCCGCCTGCACGGCGGCCCTGTGTAGTGTGTTCCGGCTTGACAGGGAGATAAACAGAGAGAGAGACAGTGTCATTTGATTTAAGTTAGATAGATTAGGCAGGACAGTCAATCAGTTAGCTGCACTTACAGTGTATTGTGTATATATATGCATCCCAGGTGTTGTGTGTGTGTATATATATATATATATATATATATATATATATACACACTGTATTCAGTTTAGCTAGATCCGTTCCTGTTATCTTCGTACTGACAGGCAGGCTTGTGTTGTTACAGTATTTACAGCTAACTGAAGAAAATTGCTGATGTTCTTTTGATCATATTAGTACCACAGTCAGGCAGCTAGACTATTTACAGTTAGTGTAGTGCGTCCTCCCCACAGTGTTCAGCTAAAGCCACAAGCTAGTTTAGTGTGACCTCTGCACAGTGTTCAGCTAAAGCTACAAGTTAGTGTAGTGCGTCCTCCTCACAGTGTTCAGCTAAAGCTACAAGTTAGTGTAGTGCGTCCTCCTCACAGTGTTCAGCTAAAACTACAAGTTAGTGTAGTGCATCCTCTGAACAGTGTTCATCTAAAGCTACAAGTTAGTGTAGTGCACAGTGTTCAGCTAAAGCTACAAGTTAGTGTAGTGCGTCCTCCTCACAGTGTTCAGCTAAACCTACAAATTAGTTTAGTGTGACCTCCACACAGTGTTCAGCTAAAACTACAAGTTAGTGTAGTGCCTATTTCTGATGGCTACTGCGGTCCTCAGAACCCCCCCCCCCCCCCAGTGTTCAAGAGGACTATGCCTACATGGCAGTCTGCAAAATACTGGTAATGGAGGAGGGCCAACGCCTCTTATGTGAGGAAGTGATCTTACAAGCCCTAAATAAGGGGCTGAGGGGTGAACTCACAAGCCAAAGCAACATTTGTGAGTTGAACCATGGTCCTCCTCCTCCTTCACCTCCTGCCACACCTCCAACACCAGAGCCACAGCCTAGAAGGAAGCGTGTAAGGAAGACCAGAGAGTGATGGCCTGGGTTCAGTCTGGTCTGACAAAAGACGCAGGCTGTGGTATGACCACAGCCTGGGGACAGATATGTCATCTGCTGCTGTTCCTGATCTCTTGTAGTCCTGGACCGAATTGTGCTCACTATTATATGGACTCCTCAAGCCAACAATTTTGACTGTAAAATTATTGGTGTGTACCCTGGGGTACAAAGGCTTTGCAAATTTCTGCAGTTTCTCCAGCGTTGCCTTCCTCTTTATTTTGTTAAATGGCTATTTATTTTTCACAAATACTTGCCAATGTGTTTTACTTAAAAAAAGGACAGTTTGTTTGTGAGTAGGTAGGTACATTTCAAAAATACAATGTCAAATTAACAAGGGACACCAACCAACCTCCTTGAGGTAAAAAAATACAAGATAATAATGGTGTTGTAGTAACTTGACACAAAAAAGGGGAAATAATATTATGGAGAGCACTAGAAAACAAAAAAAATGCAGATCTTGATGAAAAAAACAAATAAAAAAAAGTATTATGGAGATCTGACAAAAAATAAAAATAATATTATTCATGAGATCATGGGAAATTATAAAGAAAGAAGTTTGTGAGAACTCTGTGTGAATATCAGCAGCAAAACAACTTCATTATTCTAGCATTCTAAAGAAGAAGAGAATGCGCTGCATTAAAAGATTTCAAAATTTGCAGCGTGACAAATGCGCTATGTCCATTACGAGTGCTAGTTTTACCAGATCGAGTGCTTCCGTCTCGTAATTTATTCAGAGCATGCGTGGCACTTTGTGCGTCGGAATTGTGTAAACACGATCGGAATTTACGCAAACGGATTTTGTTGTCGGAAAATTTGAGAACCAGCTTTCAAATTTTGTGCAGCGAAAATTCCGATGGAAACTGTCCGATGGAGCCTACACACAACAATAAGCTCCGATTGCACATTTTACGTCGGAAAGTCTGATCGTGTGTACGGGGCATTAGGTTAGGTCTTCTTTCACACTGGCTTTACAATCAGGTCTGCCAGGCCTAAACGGATTGGAGATAGCCTGATGTAAATGGACACAAGTCTGTTTACATCTGTCCACCCATAGACCCATCATTGGTCCACTATAGTCTGCTGTCAAACTGTTGACAAAAAGCGAATAAGCACAGATGTCACAAAAGTGACATTGGTCCCGTTCTGGTATGATTCATTGGGGATCTGCTCATAGTTCCCCTGCTGAACAGAGCAGAACGCCATGATGTGAAATAACCCTGAAGAGGTATATGTATAAAGCAGTAAATTTACTACAAGTGAATCAGTAAGGTTTCCACTGAGTACCTGTGTATTGTCTTGTTGAGTATTTGTGTCAGGAAGCTAGTTGTTAGGTAATTTGGAAAGGGTATAATCCCCAATCCTCATTAAATTTAATAGGTACGATGCCTGGCGGGTGTGGAGAGGTGACTCATTGTACATCTTGCAACATGTATGCGTTCCTTGATCATCCGATCGAGGGTGAATACTGCTGTGCAAAATGTAAGCGCATTGTTTCCCTGGAAGCCCAGGCTCTGAATCTGGGGAAGCAACTGTCAGCACTGAGAAGTCCCTCCATACTAAAAGAGAGCCAGGAACGTACACGGCAGGCGCCGGCAGGGACCAGCACAGAGGCGGGTGGAGACAAAGAGGTGCAGGCACTAGCAAAGAGTAGATGGGTGACAGTCAAGAAGGGTAGAGTGGAAGTGCCAGGGAGGCCAATCCAGGGCTGGAGCATCCCAATAAGTATGCTCCACTGAGTGACATTAGTGAAACCAGTCAGGGACCAGCACTGCTGGAGCTGAGGGACTCTCTGAGCTGTCAGGGGAAGAACTCCTCCAGTGATTGTGAGGGGGAAGTGAAGGGAAAGGAAAGACAGATTCTGGTGGTAGGGGATTCAATTCTTAGAAGGACAGAGAGGCCAATCTGTAACAAAGACCCGAAGCGCCGAACAGTATGTTGTCTACCGGGCGCTCAGGTTCGGCACATCACGGATCTGGTGGACAGATTACTGGGAGGGGCTGGGGAAGACCCAGCTGTCATGTGCACGTTTGCACCAATGACAAAGTCAGAGGCAGATGGAGTGTCCTAAAGAACAATTTTAAGGACTTAGGAGCTAAATTGAGGAAAAGGACCTCCAAGGTAGTATTCTCAGGAATACTACCGGTACATCGAGCCACACCAGAAAGGCAGAGGGAAGTAAACAAGTGGCTGAAGAGCTGGTGTAGTAAGGAGGGGTTTGGGTTCCGGGGGGACTGGGCCGATTTCTCAGTCGATAACCGGTACTATAGAAG
The DNA here is from genome assembly GCF_042186555.1 of Aquarana catesbeiana. NCBI lineage: Eukaryota > Metazoa > Chordata > Amphibia > Anura > Ranidae > Aquarana > Aquarana catesbeiana. The sequence goes on along the minus strand of NC_133325.1, from coordinate 422,081,677 downwards.
GGACGGACTGCACCTAAATGAGGAGGGTGCAAATCAGCTGGGAATGAAGATGGCCAAAAAGTTAGAGGGGTTTTTAAACTAGGCAATGGGGGGAGGGCCCAGAGGTAGAGATAGTCAGTGTGGAACATATTCCAGAGGGTAGTATTGGGGGCATTAGTGGTAGGTTGACCAAAGCACATAAACCCAAGGTAATTATAGTAGCAAGTCCTAATTGCAATCTCGGAATACCCAATAAGAGGATAATATGCGACCGGTCTAAACTACGTGGCATGTTCACCAATGCCAGGAGCCTGGCAGACAAGATGGGTGAACTAGAGATACTGTTGTACGAGGAGGATTTGGATTTTGTGGAAATTTCAGAGACCTGGTTCAACAGCTCTCATGATTGGTTGGCAAACATTCAATATACCCTTTATTGCAAGGATAGAGAGGGTAAAAAAGGGGGAGGGGTATGCCTATATATCAAGAATAATGTACAAGTGAATGTGAGAGATGACATCACTAAGGGAGCTAGGGAGGAGGTGGAATCCTTATGGGTAAAGCTCCAAAGGGATGAAGCTAAAGGGAAAATAATACTGGGAGTATGCTATAGGCCCCCTAACCTGAGGGAGGAAGGGGAGACAGATCTCCTATCACAATTTGGATTAGCAGCAAGGATGGGAAGTGTTATCATAATGGGGGATTTTAACTATCCAGACATAGACTGGGCAGAGGGAACCGCGCATTCATCTAAGGCTCGTCAGTTCCTAAATGTCTTGCGGGACAATTTTATGGGTCAGATGGTAGACGCACCAACTAGAAATAAAGCGTTACTGGATCTACTGATTACCAACAATACAGACCTGATCACAGATGTGGAAATACGGGGCAATTTAGGAAACAGCGATCACAGGTCAATTGGCTTCAGTATAAATCACACAAATAGGAAACATAAGGGGATTACAAAGACACTGAATTTCAAAAGAGCCAACTACCCTAAACTACGAACCTTGTTAGAAGGCATGAATTGGGATAAAATCTTAGGAAGAAAGAACACGGAGGAGAGATGGGTTTGCTTTAAGAGGATATTAAATAAGGGCATTAGCCAATGCATTCCATCGGGTAATATATTTAAAAGAGCAAACAAAAGTCCTGGATGGCTTAACTCCAATTTAAAAATGCATATAAAAGCAAAGGAGAAGGCCTTCAAAAAATACTAGGTTGAGGAATCAGCATCAGCATTCAGACTTTATAAAGAATGCAACAAGAAATGTAAAGGGTGCAATAAGGACGGCTAAGACAGAACATGAAAGACACATAGCGGAGGAGAGCAAAAAAATCCCAAGAAATTCTTTAAGTATGTAAACAGTAAAAAAGGGAGGACAGACCATATTGGCCCCATAAAAAATGAGGAAGGACATCTGGTTACAAAGGATGGAGAGATGGTGAAGGTATTGAATTTATTCTTCTCCTCAGTCTTCACAAGGGAATCGGGGGGCTTCAGTAATCAAAACTGCAGTGTTTATCCTCATGACACATCACAGGAAGCATCTCCATGGTTAACAGAGGACAGAATTAAAATTAGACTTGGGAAACTTAACATTAATGAATCACCGGGACCAGTTGGCTTGCACCCGAGGGTACTTAGGGAACTCAGTCAAGTAATTGCCAGACCATTGTTCCTAATTTTTACTGACAGTCTACCGACTGGAATGGTACCAGCTGTTTGGAGAAAAGCCAACGTAGCGCCAATATTTAAAAAGGGCCCAAAACACATCCTTGGGATTTACAGACCAGTTAGCCTAACATCAATAGTATGTAAACTCTTGGAGGGGATAATAAGGAGGGGATGATAAGGGACTATATACAAGATTTTAGTAATGAGAACGGTATCATTAGCAGTAATCAGCATGGATTTATGAAGAATCGTTCTTGCCAAACCAATCTACTAACCTTCTATGAGGAGGTGAGTTGCCATCTAGATAAAGGAATGCCCATAGACGTGGTGTATCTGGATTTGCAAAAGCATTTGACACAGTTCCATATTTACTGTACAAAATAAGGTCCGTTGGCATAGACCATAGGGTAAGTACATGGATTGAAAACTGGCTACAAGGGCGAGTTCAGAGGGTGGTGATAAATGGGGAGTACTTGGAATGGTCAGGGGTGGGTAGTGGGGTCCCCCAGGGTTCTGTGCTGGGACAAATCCTATTTAATTTGTTCATAAACGACCTGGAGGATGGGGTAAACAGTTCAATCTCTGTATTTGCGGATGATACTAAGCTAAGCAGGGCAATAACATCTGCGCAGGATGTGGAAACCTTGCAAAAAGATCTGAGCAAATCAATGGGGTGGGCAACTACATGGCAAATGAGGTTCAATGTAGAAAAATGTAAAATAATGCTATTGGGTTGCAAAAATATGAAGCAATCTATACACTGGGGTGAGAACCTCTGGGGGAATCTAGGATGGAAAAGGACCTGGGGGTCTTAGTAGATGATAGGCTCAGCAATGGAATGCAATGCCAAGCTGCTGCTAACAAAGCAAACAGAATATTGGCATGCATTAAAAAGGGGATCAACTCCAGAGATAAAAGGATAATTCTCCCACTCTACAAGACTCTGGTCCAGCCTCACCTAGAGTATGCTGTCCAGTTTTGGGCACCAGTCCTCAGAAAGGATGTACTGGAAATGGAGCAAGTACAAAGAAGGGCAACAAAGCTAATAAAGGGTCTGGAGGATATTAGTTATGAGGAAAAGTTGTGAGCACTGAACTTATTTTGGCTGGAGAAGAGACGCTTGAGAGGGGATATGATTTCAATATACAAATACCGTACTGGTGACCCCACGATAGGGATAAAACTTTTTTGCAGAGAGGAGTTTAACAAGACTCGTGGCCACTCATTAAAATTAGAAGAAAAGAGGTTTATCTTTAAACTACGTAGAGGGTTCTTTACTGTAAGAGCGGCAAGGATGTGGAATTCCCTTCCACAGGTGGTGGTCTCAGCGGGGGGGGGGCATTGATAGTTTCAAGAAACTATTAGATAAGCACCTGAACGACCGCAACATACAGGGATATACAATGTAATACTGACATATAATCACACACATACAGTAGAATGGACTTGATGGACTTGTGTCTTTTTTCAACCTAACCTACTATGTAACTATTGCAACCCCAAAGTCGTGCGATTTTACCGCGATTTTATGCCGCGACTTGAAGCAGTGCCTGCGTATTCTTGAGGTCTATGGACCTCAAGTCGCATCAAAGTACAACCAAAGTAGTGCAGGGACTACTTTAAAGTCACTGCAACTTGAAGTCACACAGATATGAACGGTACTCATTGGAAATCATGGGGTACGACTTGTCATGCGACTTTGAAGTCCCAAGTCACATGAAAAGTAGTGGAAACCGATCCTAACTGATATTTAAACATATGCACTAGGAAGATACACCTTCAGTGAATGTTTGGTGTATGTCACATTCTCTGCTTTAGAAAATATACCCCTAAGATCTATTTATAGAACAAAGGAAACATAGACAAACGGAAGGAAAACTAAAACAAAAAATAGAGTTTAACTAAAAACATCTTCTACCTTGAAAAGAGAAATATTGTTACCTGCAGCTGATTTTTCAATAAACTGTAAATTCTCTGTGCAATAATAAACAGATCCAACTGCCTGAAGCAGTCATCATAAACTGCAGATGATAAATGGCCCTATAATTGCTAGTAATTCTTAAAGATAAACTCTTAAACTCTAGCCAAAATGTTTAAGTATGAACTGAGTAGAAAGGGGTTAAAGCCTCTGTCAGGTCTTATTGCTGTCTGTATTTCTGTCAAATGAGCAGACAGAGAGTAAATGTAACTTGCAATTTACTAACTAGGTTCAAAGTTAAAATCAATAATGCAAAGCAGGTTCAGGGAGAAAAATATCCTATGTGCACTGCTGAAAGCTGCACAAACATGGATTCTTCACAGTATTGTCTCTGTGATTCAGTCAGTGTAACATGTAGATGCATAGAAAAGTATCTGCAAAGCCCCATACACAAGATACGACTTTGTACAAACTTTCCCTTGGATTTTTGTACAAAGGGAGTTGGCCAGAAGTTTGTCTTGCATACAGACGACAGGACTTTTCACTTTTTCATTTTTCCAACTTTCACCAAATCACGTGTTTTTTTCAGCTCTTTACCACCACCCTTTGGTCAACTTCTGTATTGTTGTCTGATATTGAGTCAATCTCGCCACTTTTATTGGCGAGATTGACACCTTGCGAGCCGGGTTCACACTGGATCCGACTTGGATCCCAACCAATGCCAGGCACTGTGTTTGGTATGAATCTTGAGGGGGAACTCCACGCCAAATTTTAAATAAAAAACCGGCATGGGTTCCCCTCTGGGGGCATACCAGGCCCTTAGGTCTGGTATGGATTTTAAGGGGAACCCCCTACGCCGTTTTTTTGGCGTAGGGGGGTTCCCCTTAAAATCCATACCAGACCTAAGGGCCTGGTATGCCCCCAGAGGGGAATTCCCTCTCGCGCTCGCCGCAGTAGGAAAATTTTTTTTCCTATTGCAGCCAAGATGTACAGTACCCTGTCGCCGAGAACCAGAGCGATGGGTTCGCGCTGGAAACATTCTCGCGGCCGTGTACTGTAGTTTGTACAAAAGTCCGATGCTTTTGTGTACACATGATCGGACTTTGTTCCATCGGACTTTTGTTGCCGGAAAGTTTGTCCGTTCACGCAGCCAACAAAAGTCCGATGGAAACAGAAAAAGTTTGTCCGATGGAGCGTACACACGGTCGGATGTTGCTCCAAAACAGCTAATTTGCATGTTTGCTGTCAAAAAGTCCGATCGTGTGTACGGGCCTTAAGACTATATAGCAACAGTGTGTAAGCAAGTGCTGACAGGATGTCTTTGAGTATTTTAGCGCTGTATGCACTTCATTGTTATTTATGCAGAAATTGCTAGTAAAGCCTGTCATAGATGGTTCGAATCTCTTAACCACATGCCGACCGGGCCATAGCCGAAAGACGGCTACAACGTGGTTGGCTTATTCTGGGTGGGCGTCCATGGATGTCCTCACAGAATCGCGCTCCCGCACGCCCCCTGAGGCGCGCACCCGGGAACATCGGAGACCACTGGGTCGCATCACGGATCACAGTAAATTGCCGCTGATATCGGCCATTTACCACGTGATCGCTCCGTCAAATGACGGAGCATCACTTGTAAACAAACTGGCACCATGTCATGACGCCAGCTCCTCCCTCCCCTCTCTGTAAGGATCGGTACAGTGTGAGAGGAGAGGGAGAGATCGTTTCAACGCTGTGGGCACTACAGATCCAACCCACAGCGCTGCTCAGTGCCCATACTATGGGAATACTCTGCAAAACTATGGCAATACTATGCAATACTATGGCAATACTCACCAGTACTCGCCAATACTCTGCCAATACTCGCCAATACTCTGCAATAAATTTGAACAGAAACAAAGTTTTTTGGTTTTTTTTGTTTTTTACCGAATTTTCAGTCTTTTTTGATTTATAGCGCAAAAAATAAAAAAACCCAGCAGTGATTAAATACCACCAAAGGAAAGCTCTCTTTGTGTGAAAAAAAGGACAAACATTTCAAATGGGTACAGTGTTGCATGACTATGAGTAATTGTCATTCAAAGTGTGAGCGCACCGAAAGCTAAAAAATTGGTCTGGTTAGGAAGGGGGTTTAAGTGCCCAGTGGTCAAGTGGTTAAACCATTTATGGGCAGGCTGAATGTACCCAAGTTGATCGATCGATCAGCTTGAGTACAACCAGCCTGCTGGAATTTACATGCGATTATTGCTAGCGGCTGTTATAGCCACTAGCAATAATGGCTCCATAGGAGGGATTCCCCCATCAACACTGACATGGCCATGGGCAACGGAAGCTTACAGTCAGTTAAAGAAGCCAGTCAGTAGCGTGTACCTGTTGCAGGTGGGATGGCCTCTTGGAGAGAGGGAGATGTTGTCGGTACTCCTTCTGTAGTGGTCTGTCTCCCATAGCAATGGGAGTGGATCAGCACCACAGAGGTCCCCATCCTGTACAGAGGTGGGAAGGTTCAAGAGTTGGATGAGTGTGCACATGAAGCCCGCACTAGGTGCACAGCAGAGCCCTAATCCACTACCAGTGAGAGGTAGTGGCAACCGCTGGACAGCTGGATGTGGACATAAGCTTAACGAGTCCCTCCTAAATGCAAGCTACAGTGAGAGCTGTACATTTACGCAGGGACCCGAGAGTTATCTGGAGAACAGTTACAATGCAAGTGTACTCAGTGTAAGTTCATCCCTGAGAGTGGAGGCCTGCCTTAAGGTTGAATATTCCCCCATGGTGGCTTCAGCATTGTCCCAGGGCATTGATGGAAGCAGCACAGAGTAAAGGTACAAGTGATCATGTGGATGCTTATTACATCAAGAGAGTTTACTAGAGTTCGTTCATATTTGTCATCCTCTGGGTTGTGAACGTGACTCAAGTAAAGGTACCCCATGTATGAGGAAAGTGGCTCAGTTATAGGTGCCTAGTGTAGCCCAGAAGAACCCACCCTGGGGGTAGTCCTCTCCGGGGGGGGGCAACGTGGCAATTGCCCCCTCCAAGAAATTTGTGATTGGCAGTCAGCAGATGAGTGAGCGGGCAGGGGGGGCAAGTGTGCGGGTTAAGGAGTGGGCCGGCCATCAGCGGGGGTTGGCAGGTGAGAGGGAGCCTGAGCGGGCAGGTAGACATCGAGTGAAGGGGCGGGCCAGTCCGCAGGTGAGCGCAGAGACTGGCCAGTCAGTGAGCCGGTGGGCGGGGAGCAGAGTGGTGACATCATCTCACCACCCGCCCTGCATCACTGCAGTTCCGCCCTCACTGTACAGCCGCGGGCAGCAGAGAGATTACACCATCTCTCTGCTGCCTGCCTTCTCTCTGACAATCTGCACCTTAGCAGGCCAATGACAATAAGCAACATGTGGCAGGTGACGTGGCAAGTGACAATCAGCAACATGTGGCAGGTGACGTGGCAAGTGACAATCAGCAACATGTGGCAGGTGACGTGGCAAGTATAATCCCCAATGTGTGGCAGGTGACGTGGCAAGTGTAATCCGCAATGTGTGGCAGGTGACGTGGCAAGTGACAATCAGCAACATGTGGCAGGTGATGTGGCAAATGTAATCCCCAATGTTTGGCAGGTGACGTGGCAAGTGTAATCCGCAATGTGTGGCAGGTGACGTGGCAAGTGTAATCCCCAATGTTTGGCAGGTGACGTGGCAAGTGTAATCTGCAATATGTGGCAGGTGATGTGGCAAGTGACAATCAGCAACATGTGGCAGGTGACGTGGCAAGTGACAATCCGCAGCTTGTGGCAGGGACGTGGCAAGTGACAAGCTGCATCTGAAGGCAGGTTGACGTGGAAAGTGACACACTCGGGGATCCCACTGATTCTGCATTATGGTGAGTTGAACCATTTTATATTACAATGTAATAATAGAAATAATGCGCTTCAATCATCCTGACACCATAACATCCATGGTGCCGTGATGATGAAAGCACCAACACCAGCCATTGCCCCGATAAATTGCCCGCAAAAAAAGTATTTTCTGGCAGTGTCCCTCCCTAGACTAGACTCTGGATCTGCCCTTGCACCCAACGAGTTAATGGGGAACATGGAGGAAGGTCTGCCATCAACCACCTACACTACCCCTCTCCTTACAAGTGAGTCAAGCTGAGAATCACTTCACTAATCAGTAAAAGACCAAGAATATGCTTATAACTTCTGTGCTGATGCGCCATACATTACAATCTTCAGCTATAAACCACCACAGAAAAAAGGACAACTGTCTTCTTTAAAGACGTAGATTCCAGTGCAGCTAACCCAAATCATACACAAGGTGAGGCGCGTAAAATCATTAGGTGCTGGCAATTGTAAATTTTAAATTCAACAAATGTATTCTGAAGTCCCTGCAAAATTGTGTAGATCTCATCTCAGTCACATAGTACAATCTGTAAGGATTTGCTTATCCAAGCACAACTGATACGCCTTCATATGTACATAACATTTAGCAAATCATGTGCAATGTCTTTCTGAATGGAACCTTGTATGGGAGCTGTGTGAGGTCTCTTGCACATGGACATCTAGCGGCTTCAAAGTCCTCTAGCATAAAATCTCTGTCTCTTTCCAGTGCCTGGGGAGCTGCAGATGCCTCGTACTGCTACCCATACAAGTCAATGGCAGCCATACTCATGTAAACTCTAATGGCTTCAGCATCTGTGTTTACACCTACATGAATGTATGGCTTATTTACCCCAAATGCACCACTTCCACATTTGGAGAAATGTGCTGTACACACAAGCTTGGGTAACTGGCAATGCAAAAGCCAGAAGTGTTTTATCGTGTCCATTGATTGTAGCTGGGGGGTCTGAGAGCTGGCAATCATTCTTTAACCCAGGATTAGTACTTGGAACAAGTAGGAAACAAAGTTGAGTATTTTTTACTTTTATCATTACCGATTTATTCTTTTTTACATTTTATTTCAGCTTTAACCCTTTCTACAGTAATCAATACAAGACTTTGAACCACTGGAGCTTTCCGTCTCTGCACCCATGTGTATCATTGATGATTGCCTGAGCAAATTTGAATGTAAAAGACCAAGCATTGAATTTGTGAGAGGCCACACTACATCTTCCCAAAAATAAAGGAGGCCTGGGATACCCTAATTTTACTAACTACTACAGAGCAGCACATTTGTCCAGTCTGTCCAAATACCATGCAAAACAGGAAATCCCATTATGGGTATTTATAGAGGCTTCAGAAAATGACCCTCTATTAATATCAAATTTATTATGGCTCGATCCTAAAGACCGCTTTAAAATTCATAATCCCATAACTAAACACTTCTTATCTCTCTGGGATAAACTAAAAACCAAATATCAGTTACAATCTCCACACAATCCTCTCCTTTCTTTTATCAGAAATCCGGCCTTTTATCCGGCATGGATCTACCCAAATTCTTTTAAAGCTTGGACAACATCAGGCATTCAGACACTAAATGACTTCATAGCATCTAAATCATTCCTTTCATTCCCATCGCTTAGAGAAAAATATGATCTACCAAACTCTGAGATATTTAGATATCTCCAAATCAAAAATTTCTATACACCATTCCTAAAGGGGGATACACCATTATCCCAATTATCCATTTTTGAATCAATCTGTACAAAAGATCCATTTGCTAAAGGTACAATTTCATCACTTTATAATCAATTATATGGAGTAGCAAATCTTAATAGACCCTCTTACGTTCAGAGGTGGGAGGAGGACCTGGGGCGAACTTTAGAAGACACGGACTGGTCTAACATATGGCTTACATCTAAGTCATCTTCACCCAACATCTTAGCACTGGAGACAAATTATAAAGTCCTAACTCGCTGGTACCTTGTACCCGCTAGAGTGGCAAAATATTCACCTAATACCTCAGCTCTTTGTTTTCGAGGATGCCCAGAAATAGGCACATATTTACACATATGGTGGACGTGCCCAGTAATCCAAACCTTCTGGAAGGAAGTCTTCGTGATTGCATCTAAAATATTTAAAAAAATAATACAACCAGATCCATATATAACTTTACTTAATCTAAAACCGGAATGGTTAACACTCTCTCAATTCAAACTTATGATCCAACTAATAACGGCTGCAAAACAAACAGTGGCCAAGGCATGGAAATCTCCTACATTGGTACTAGCAGAAACAATTCACAGAATGAATAATACAATGTCCCATGCTAAGATGGTAGCCATCGATCAAAATCAAATTCCAAAATTTGAAAAACTTTGGCATCCTTGGATAAAACAACAGTTCCTGTCAAACTTCAATGACTCTGTCCTGTTGCCATGGTAACAGATTAAATGACTTACAGAGACACCCATTCTAAGGCTTCAAAGAGAACTAAAAAGAATAATAAACTGACGAGCGGGACAACCTTGTGGACCATACCTCTACCTTTCAACCCTTTTTCTTCTTTCTCTTTCCTTTTCTCCACCTTACGATTAAAGCTCATTATCAGAATTTATTTGACCTATATACACTCTACTTGTAAACAATATGTATAGTAGGTATAAATCATTTAAATACCTACAAAAGTAACTAAGGAAATGATATATATCTTTAATTTAGGTTTACGTGAACCCAATGTTTAATATTTGAAATTTCATGATATTTACCTATATAAACCCTACTGTAAAACAATGAGCTTACTTTATAGATCCTTGTAAACTTACTTTGTGCATCTTTATAACATTGTATACTCAATAAACTTCTTTTGACAAGGAATTTGTGAGAGGCAAGTCATAATCGCAATGGATCTGTGTCATAGTACTATCAAAGTGAGAGAGACAGCTGCATGGAATACTCTGATAGACTGGGCTGTTTATGATCTATCATTAGGTTAATGGTCACACGTGTGGTAAGTGCCATTTCAATAGATCTTATGGTTAGAATGCGGGACATTTCAAATGAGAAGCATTTATGATGATAAATTTAAGTTTATGAGACTGCTATTATCAAAACATACTTCAACACACTTTATTCAGCAACATATTTTTTTACGGTAAATAATATAAAGGTTTTGCAATCATGTTCTAGTTATAGCCTAACTTCAAGCAAAAATGTAATTTGGACCAGTCACAGAAGAATTCTCTGTTCCCTAGTCACTGGCTGCCTACAGACATGCTCGCATCATGCCTACACTACACCTGAAGTATTACCCCCCACCATGAATCTCTTGTACTGCTAAACCATTTTTACAGCCCTTTTGATGATGTCACAGTTGTAAAAAGAACAAAATGTTTTGTATTTTCTACACAAGTGGTAGTCAACTTTGAAATTATGGAGAGCCTCAAGTGCAGCCCTCAGCATATCCAGAATGCTGCACATTGGCAGTATTTTTTGTGCATTGAAGTGCATTGTATTGAGTTTGGGAACATACAATATAGGTGGATTGTTTATTATCTTTTATACATTTTGCAAAACAAACATATTGAAATTAAAAAACTAATGGATTATAACACACCTTGATGCCCAGAATTTTTGGTCCTGTGGCATTTTTTTCAGTGGATCGCAACTCATGCTGGCAGTAATAGTAACTCTGGTGCCAGTGGCTGCAATAGTACCCCCAGCTTTGGTGTTAGCAGAAGCCATAATAATTCTCAGCATTAGTTTCAGTGGCCGCAAAAATAACCTTCTTTATTGAGGTCAGTGACCACAGTAAACCCCCCAGCATTGGTGTCAGTGGCAGTAATATTAATAGTGTATGACAGTAAAGTACAACGGTCCAGCGCCTTGGTAGTTTATTGAGAACTACAAGCCTACAACCACAAAGGGTGCCGGGGCTTGTAGTTCATTCACACACAGAGCTGTGTAAATGAATGTCGCTGCTGTGTGGGTGGAGCTGATTTTAAAAAGTGACAGCTAGCATGGGGAACATGTTACATGTCCCACCCTAAAAAGGAGAAGAACATGTAACATGTTCCCAAAGGTGAACCTATTCTTTAGCCCACGTTCACATCGGGCCGTTTTGACATGCGATTTGACATGTCAAATTGGCTGCTATTTCCGACAACGGCATCACCCGAATCAGTGCAACGCTGCACCGGTTCCCAAAAGTAGTTCCAGGCCAATTTGGAATGCGATTTGGCATGTCAAATCGTATGCCAAATCAGCGGCTATTTCCGGCAATGACACCATCCAAACCGATTCCCAAAAGTAGTTCCTGTATTACTTTTGGTGACTTCAAGGGCGATTTGAATATACATGTGTGCATGAACCCACATAGATGTCTGTCAAATTGCCCCCGAAGTCAGACTGCATTGCCGGATTTCAAACCTGCATCAGTGTGAACCTGGGCTCAACTAACTTTGATGCAGATTCCTACCTAATTCTGCTCTGTACTAAATATGTTTGGACGTTGGATACTGATTCTGAATGAGACTGACTTTTTCATTATTAAAGGATAATTTCACTTTTTTGGGAAAAAAATAGCAACCAAAAATAATTACTTTAATATATACAATTGTTACACGAGCCATGTATTGAATGTTATTAAAAATGACTTTGCGTTTTCAATCTGCAGAGCTGTAATTTTCTGTAATATTCTGTGGAATATGGCAACCTGCAGACATTCTGTACACAGCTGGTGTACAGAAAGCCCCTCAGAAATGTAATGTCCTGCTTGTGTAATGGGCCAAATGATTTCCCAAAAGTCTACAATGCATACAGGTCAGATTTTAGGTACCCTCTGCAAAAAAAAAAAAATTTTTGTTGAGATACTCCCAAAAGGGATAATCATATCTAAAAGGATGTTGACACCACGACTTCATATAGCTTATACAATTGCTACATGACTATATTGTCATCAAATGTGATTAAAAATGACCTTTCCTTTTCAATCTGCGGTGCTGTAATTTTCGGTAAAATTCAGTGTAATATGGCAACCTAGGGGTTAATCACTTCTGAAGGGATGTTGACTCTGCAACTTTCCTAATTAGAAGATTGCAATTCATCAGCTGATTGATAATGAAAAAGTTAAATACCATTCAGAATCTGTACTCAATGCGGAAGCAGCTCTTTCCTTCAGTGCAGAAACAGGTAGGAATCTGCAACAATGTTTGTTAAATTCCATACAATGTACATAGATCACTCAGAGGGGAATATTTTTTTCTTAACAAAAGTGGAGTTACTCATTAAGTATATCTTGGTGATTTCAGGAACCTACCAGAAGGTAGAGAGGCAGGAAATGGGACTGATGGTTCAGTGTAGTAGGCCACATAACTGTGGGACATGCCAGAGACTGTACTGAGAAACAAGTGTCACAAGGGCACACAAAGTGCAATAGGAGTCGCCAGATGACACAAGGTTCTCTTGGGTGCAGTGGAGTCAAGGGGTGCACAAGATGACACTGGATGCTTAGGGGTCCTTGGATGACACAGGATGGGGTCTCTGGATAACCAGAGGCTGGAAGACTGGCAGAGAGTACAGAGGAGGCTCAAGGGCTCAGGTAAGTACTGTAGCAGAATAATAATACAGTGCAGCGCTACATGCATCGATATGGTGTGGTGTACTCATGTGAAGCAATGTAACATATAGTAACAAACATCCAAAATATGTGTAAGCAGTGACCTGCTATAAGTGGACAAAGTAATGTCTCTGTTGTGACAAACACAAAAGTCCGTCAATTATGGGGTGAGTGACCGTCTTCTCCAGAGAGGATAAAGGTACCATATATCCTGATAAGACTATGGGCACTCAAATGTAAAAGCGGCCACGGATGACATAAAACTTCAAGAAGAAAAGATGGGTACCCTTACCGGATCAGTGGGACGCATCTACCGTATGGCAGTGCGTCTTATCATGCATAAAGGGATGTTGTGTCCAGGAAATCCAACCCGATGGCGTTCTTTGTCTCAATCACCAATGAGAGATGGATGTCTCAGGCAGGCGTTGGACCTCCGGTGTACACGATCTCCGGTTTCAGACCAGGAAAATCAGGAAGAGATGATTCTCAATGGGCCCATGGAGGAAGAAAAAGGGGAACTCCACATAGCGTAAATCAAATGGTGTTTTTAATGTCCAAAAAAAACATACAAAATACAGGTGATCATGAAGCAGATAAAAAGTATAAAAAAATGGCAATGTGGGAAGCTGAGAGCTGGCCCTACGCGTTTCAACTACACAGTCATCAAGAGGGACATAAAACAGCCTCCCCACATTGCACTTATATATAGATTACACCAAACTTACAATTTAGCAAAACTCCGCCCCCGTCATGGCGGGACCGGAAGTGGATGTTCAATAAAAGCTCAACTGTTTAGGTTTAATATATATTTGTTATACAATAATAACCTAAATGTAACTCAGACCCAAGTTGTGGCAGGACTTAATAAAGCACTGTAACCTTTGGGGAACTACAAGTATCAGCACCTACACTCGGCTTGCGTCTCAGGTCCGCAGTACGGCTTGCGTTCCAAGCCTCCTACATATACAGGAGTAGCAGCTGTCATCCTATCAGCTGCTGGTGTCTAATCCCAACGTGTATCCGGGGCATGCGCTCCAGGACTCGTGCTTATCAGCCAAAGCGGCCGGCCCCGAGGCGGGCGTCATCACGTCCCATGACAACCAATCAGCGGCTGGACCCGAAACAACTCCCCGAACGGGAGCTTGCGCTCCACACCTAAATGACAATGGAGGCTGGGCGGGTCCCAGTCAGCTTGCCCCATGATTGGCCGCCTACTCTAGAATAGCAGAACCCCCAGTCCACCAAGTTTAACATACATTAATCCAGGATAAGGGCATCTACAGCTGACACCCCAAATATTCAAAATGAAGATTGTCACGGTCAAGAAGCTGTGAAATTGGGGAATCAGAAGGCACCCAGCCCCTAAATCAGAGCAAAGTAATACGTGCCCGGACATTCTACAAGGAATGCAGGGCTACGCCACAATGCCGACTGGGGGGGGAGGGGCATAGGGAAATAAACCCCCCAAAAAATAAGGGTATTGAATATTAGAACTAAAAATTAGAACTAAAGTGATCCATAGTGCTAAAACCGGCGCTCAAGGTGCCTTAATGTATACCCTTCCGCAGTCAGTCCACAGCCTAACAGGGATAGTGGAATGGCAAGGAAAATCCTGGTGCCAACCTCAAAATATCGGTATATTTGACCGATACAGCCCGGCCAAGTAATACGGGCCCGAGCCTCATCATAGAGTGCTGGACAACGCCACAACGCCAGTCTCAAGAGGGAGGGACGCCAGAAATAGGTGCAAAATGGCCATACTAGACAAAAATGAAATAAAAATGAAAGAATAAAAATCACTGTATATAAAAATCTAGCCCTGGAAGCCCAACTGAAGGCACTAAAAATTTTAAACGTGTATTCATTAAAAGTGACCAGCGGGCCTATACCAGAAATCCAAATAGGTAAACTCCCCACTGTATAAAAGATCCAGAATAATGATCTATAATCCAACTCCCAAACCAGATTCAAAATAGCCTCCTTCAAATCAAAAATAAAAAGGGGGGGCAAGGAAAAGTAGTTTTTTTAGTTTGTCTCACTGGATAACGCAGCATTTTTTTCTTTGTTTGTTCCTTAGTTTTGACCGTTTATTTGCTGCAGCCACCTTATTGTTTCACTTCTCCCATCATGGATGTGTTTGAATATAGGACCACTAGGTCCATTAACACAAGTGGTGTTTTTGTTGTTAACAGTATTGACACTGAAATGAGTGGATTATTCCTTAGGCTTAGAAACCTAATGACTACTGAATTGTATATACAATGGGATATTGCCTTTTTGGAACAGTATACCAAAGAAAAGATGGTACCGAGAGGTTTACGGTGGGATGTTTCCCCCCAACAGGGGGATACTGATCTCGAGCCCTGGTTTCGTTATTTTAATGAGGCGGGGATTAAGCTGATCGGCTTTCTTATCGAGAGAAAGCGGAGCAGACTTACTGCACTTGATTTGGAAATCAGAGACCTCAAGGACAAATTGTTACCATCTAACGGAACACCTGAATACATTTCCCACTCTACTAACCTTAGGACTGTCTTAGAAAAAGAAGAGAGGGACCAACGGAACAAAAAACAAAAAAAGTACAACCGTATGTCACCGACTATAAAAACGGTTTGGTTTTCGGTTGGCAAAAGAAGATAGCCCAGGGTGTAGACCCAGGGCCTACCGGCCTACCTGTTGAAAATACGGAACAGGCCGTTCCTAATCCTGATAGGAGATTAATATATGACCCCCCTCGCCCCCCCCCCCAGAACAGGGAGACCGATGGAATATGGAACTAATATTTCTGCCACTAGGAATCTTCCCCAGTCCAATTATCTACCCAGACAGCAGAGCCGAGGGAGATACCCCTCTGCCCCTAGAGGTCGCAATGTAGAGGGACACCATGGGCACTCTTCGGGACAGAGGGGCAGACAACCCAATGGTAGGGGTAGAGGCACTATGAATGACAGAGGTAGAGGGCCATACCGGGGACCCAGGCATGATGCCAGAATGGGTTACCCTAGCGAGACCTATGGGTATGATACCTCCACCTATAGCAACAACCGCTATGCTGTGCTTCGCGATGAGGACTCTCGTGATGCACAGTACAATCATTCTTATTATAGGGATGGAGTGGAAGATAATTATACTGGAACATCATATTCATATAACCACTCTGGCCCTTCTCAGGCCTTGGGTTTTCACAAACCCATTTACACCCCCCCTGAAGTCCAAAAACAAAAGAGGATGCAGACGGGGGTGGCGATTACAATGGAGGAAAAAGAAAAGGGTCACATTAGGTGCTGGTATTTTCAATTTGAGTAAAGTTAGTCTTTCTGACCACGAGAAATATGTCCTTGATAAAGGACTCAAATTTGTTCCCCCCAGGAAGCTCAATAAATTCTCCACTTTTGTGGATGTACACAAATACATCCGCAAACTTAACCAGTTGCCGACTGCTGCACGACGATGTACGTCGACAGAGCGGCACGGGCAGGCAAAAGGGCTTACATGTACGTCCTTGCCTGCCCGCGGGTGGGGGGTCCGATCGGACCCCCCCCCGGTGCCTGCGGCGGTCGGCAAATCTCCCCCAGCGATCGGTGGTGAGGGGGAGGCCATCCATTTGTGGCCCCCCCCTCGCGATCGCTCCCAGCCAATGGGATCATTTCCCTGCCTCTGTATTGTACACAGAGGCAGAGGAAATGATGTCATCTCTCCTCGGCTCGGTATTTTCCGTTCCGGGCCGAGGAGAGAAGACTGTAATGTGAGTGCACCAACACACACACACACACAGTAGAACATGCCAGGCACACAAAACACCCTGATCCCACCCCCGATCGCCCCCCGATCCCCCCCCCAATCACCCCCCCCCCCCCCGTCACAAACTGACACCAAGCAGTTTTTTTTTTTTTTTTCTGATTACTGTATTGGTGTCAGTTTGTTACAGTTACAGTGTTAGGGCAGTGAGTGTTAGGCCCCCTTTAGGTCTAGGATACCCCCCTAACCCCCCCTAATAAAGTTTTAACCCCTTGATCACCCCCTGTCACCAGTGTCGCTAAGCGATCATTTTTCTGATCGCTGTATTAGTGTCGCTGGTGACGCTAGTTAGGGACGTAAATATTTAGGTTCGCCGTCAGCGTTTTATAGCGACAGGGACCCCCATATACTATCTAATAAATGTTTTAACCCCTTGATTGCCCCCTAGTTAACCCTTTCACCACTGATCACCGTATAACCGTTACGGGTGACGCTGGTTAGTTCGTTTATTTTTTATAGTGTCAGGGCACCCGCCGTTTATTACCGAATAAAGGTTTAGCCCCCTGATCGCCCGGCGGTGATATGCGTCGCCCCAGGCAGCGTCAGATTAGCGCCAGTACCGCTAACACCCACGCACGCAGCATACGCCTCCCTTAGTGGTATAGTATCTGAACGGATCAATATCTGATCCGTTCAGATCTATACTAGCGTCCCCAGCAGTTTAGGGTTCCCAAAAACGCAGTGTTAGCGGGATCAGCCCAGATACCTGCTAGCACCTGCGTTTTGCCCCTCCGCCCGGCCCAGCCCAGCCCACCCAAGTGCAGTATCGATCGATCACTGTCACTTACAAAACACTAAACGCATAACTGCAGCGTTCGCAGAGTCAGGCCTGATCCCTGCGATCGTTAACAGTTTTTTTGGTAGCGTTTTGGTGAACTGGCAAGCGCCAGCGGCCTAGTACACCCCGGTCGTAGTCAAACCAGCACTGCAGTAACACTTGGTGACGTGGCGAGTCCCATAAGTGCAGTTCAAGCTGGTGAGGTGGCAAGCACAAATAGTGTCCCGCTGCCACCAAAAAGACAAACACAGGCCCGTCGTGCCCATAATGCCCTTCCTGCTGCATTCGCCAATCCTAATTGGGAACCCACCACTTCTGCAGCGCCCGTACTTCCCCCATTCACATCCCCAACCAAATGCAGTCGGCTGCATGAGAGGCATTTTTATGTCCTCCCGAGTACCCCTACCCAACGAACCCCCCCAAAAAAGATGTTGTGTCTGCAGCAAGCGCGGATATAGGCGTGACACCCGCTATTATTGTCCCTCCTGTCAATCCTGGTCTTTGCATTGGTGAATGTTTTGAACGCTACCATTCACTAGTTGAGT
The DNA here is from genome assembly GCF_042186555.1 of Aquarana catesbeiana. Taxonomy (NCBI): domain Eukaryota; kingdom Metazoa; phylum Chordata; class Amphibia; order Anura; family Ranidae; genus Aquarana; species Aquarana catesbeiana. The sequence goes on along the minus strand of NC_133325.1, from coordinate 422,063,502 downwards.
ATTAGCGTAGGGTACAGCATTGCACAGACTAGGCACACTTTCACAGGGTCTCCCAAGATGCCATCGCATTTTGAGAGACCCGAACCTGGAACCGGTTACAGTTATAAAAGTTACAGTTACAAAAAAAGTGTAAAAAAAAAAAAAAAAAAAAAAAAACACAAACAAAAATATAAAATAAAAAATAATAGTTGTCGTTTTATTGTTCTCTCTCTATTCTCTCTCTCTCTATTCTCTCTATTGTTCTGCTCTTTTTTACTGTATTCTATTCTGCAATGTTTTATTGTTATTATGTTTTATCATGTTTGCTTTTCAGGTATGCAATTTTTTATACTTTACCGTTTACTGTGCTTTATTGTTAACCATTTTTTTGTCTTCAGGTACACCATTCACGACTTTGAGTGGTTATACCAGAATGATGCTTGCAGGTTTAGGTATCATCTTGGTATCATTCTTTTCAGCCAGCGGTCGGCTTTCATGTAAAAGCAATCCTAGCGGCTAATTAGCCTCTAGACTGCTTTTACAAGCAGTGGGAGAGAATGCCCCCCCCCACCGTCTTCCGTGTTTTTCTCTGGCTCTCCTGTCTCAACAGGGAACCTGAGAATGCAGCCGGCGATTCAGCCAGCTGACCATAGAGCTGATCAGAGACCAGAGTGGCTCCAAACATCTCTATGGCCTAAGAAACCGGAAGCTATGAGCATTTTATGACTTAGATTTCGCCGGATGTAAATAGCGCCATTGGGAAATTGGGGAAGCATTTTATCACACCGATCTTGGTGTGGTCAGATGCTTTGAGGGCAGAGGAGAAATCTAGGGTCTAATAGACCCCAATTTTTTCAAAAAAGTGTACCTGTCACTGCCTATTGCTATCATAGGGGATATTTACATTCCCTGAGATAACAATAAAAATGATTAAAAAAAAAAACGAAAGGAACAGTTTTAAAATAAGATAAAAAAAAGCAAAAAAATAATAAAGAAAAAAAAAAAAAAAAAAAAAAAAGCACCCCTGTCCCCCCTGCTCTCGCGCTAAGGCGAACGCAAGCGTCGGTCTGGCGTCAAATGTAAACAGCAATTGCACCATACATGTGAGGTATCACCGCGACGGTCAGATCGAGGGCAGTAATTTTAGCAGTAGACCTCCTCTGTAAATCTAAAGTGGTAACCTGTAAAGGCTTTTAAAGGCTTTTAAAAATGTATTTATTTTGTTGCCACTGCACGTTTGTGCGCAATTGTAAAGCATGTCATGTTTGGTATCCATGTACTCAGCCTAAGATCATCTTTTTTATTTCATCAAACATTTGGGCAATATAGTGTGTTTTAGTGCATTAAAATGTAAAAAAGTGTGTTTTTTCCCCAAAAAATGCATTTGAAAAATCGCTGCGCAAATACTGTGTGAAAAAAAAAAAAAATGAAACACCCACCATTTTAATCTGTAGGGCATTTGCTTAAAAAAAATATATAATGTGTGGGGGTTCAAAGTAATTTTCTTGCAAAAAAAAATAATTTTTTCATGTAATCAAAAAGTGTCAGAAAGGGCTTTGTCTTCAAGTGGTTAGAAGAGTGGGTGATGTGTGACATAAGCTTCTAAATGTTGTGCATAAAATGCCAGGACAGTTCAAACCCCCCCCAAATGACCCCATTTTGGAAAGTAGACACCCCAAGCTATTTGCTGAGAGGCATGTCGAGTCCATGGAATATTTTATATTGTGACACAAGTTGCGGGAAAGAGACAAATTTTTTTTTTTTTTTTTTTTGCACAAAGTTGTCACTAAATGATATATTGCTCAAACATGCCATGGGAATATGTGAAATTACACCCCAAAATACATTCTGTTGCTTCTCCTGAGTACGGGGATACCACATGTGTGAGACTTTTTGGGAGCCTAGCCGCGTACGGGACCCCGAAAACCAAGCACCGCCTTCAGGCTTTCTAAGGGCGTAAATTTTTGATTTCACTCTTCACTGCCTATCACAGTCTCGGAGGCCATGGAATGCCCAGGTGGCACAAAACCCCCCCAAATGACCCCATTTTGGAAAGTAGACACCCAAAGCTATTTGCTGAGCGGTATAGTGAGTATTTTGCAGACCTCACTTTTTGTCACAAAGTTTTGAAAATTAAAAAAAGAAAAAAAAAATTTTTTTTTTTGTCTTTCTTCATTTTCAAAAACAAATGAGAGTTGCAAAATACTCACCATGCCTCTCAGCAAATAGCTTGGGGTGTCTACTTTCCAAAATGGGGTCATTTGGGGGGGGTTTGTGCCACCTGGGCATTCCATGACCTCCGAAACTGTGATAGGCAGTGAATAGTGAAATCAAAAATGTACACCCTTAGAAATCCTGAAGGCGGTGATTGGTTTTCGGGGTCCCGTACGCGGCTAGGCTCCTAAAAAGTCTCACACAAGTGGTATCCCCGTACTCAAGAGAAGCAGCAGAATGTATTTTGGGGTGCAATTCCACATATGCCCATGACCTGTGTGAGCAATATATCATTTAGTGACAACTTTGTGCAAAAAATAAATAAATAAATAAATAAATTGTCACTTTCCCGCAACTTGCGTCAAAATATAAAATATTCCATGGACTCAACATGCCTCTCAGCAAATAGCTTGGGGTGTCTACTTTCCAAAATGGGGTCATTTGGGGGGGGGGGGTTGTGCCATCTGGGCATTTTATGGCCTTCAAAACTGTGATAGGTAGTGAGGAGTAAAATCAAAAATGTACCCCCTTAGAAATCCTGAAGGCAGTGATATGTTTTCGGGGCCCCGTATGCGGCTAGGCTCCCAAAAAGTCCCACACATGTGGTATCCCCATACTCAGGAGAAGCAGCTAAATGTATTTTGGGGTGCAATTCCACATATGCCCATGGCCTGTGTGAGCAATATATCATTTAGTGACAACTTTTTGTAATTTTTTTTTTGTCATTATTCAATCACTTGGGACAAAAAAAATGAATATTCAATGGGCTCAACATGCCTCTCAGCAATTTCCTTGGGGTGTCTACTTTCCAAAATGGGGTCATTTGTGGGGGTTTTGTACTGCCCTGCCATTTTAGCACCTCAAGAAACGACATAGGCAGTCATAAATTAAAGGCTGTGTAAATTCCAGAAAATGTACCCTAGTTTCTAGGCGCTATAACTTTTGCGCAAACCAATAAATATATACTTATTGACATTTTTTTTACCAAAGACATGTGGCCAAATACATTTTGGCCTAAATGTATGACTAAAATTGAGTTTATTGGATTTTTTTTAGAACAAAAAGTAGAAAATATCATTTTTTTTCAAAATTTTCGGTCTTTTTCCGTGTATAGCGCAAAAAATAAAAACGGCAGAGGTGATCAAATATCATCAAAAGAAAGCTCTATTTGTGGGAAGAAAAGGACGCAAATTTTGTTTGGGTACAGCATTGCATGACCGCGCAATTAGCAGTTAAAGTGACGCAGTGCCAAATTGGAAAAAGTGCTCTGGTCAGGAAGGGGGTAAATCCTTCCGGGGCTGAAGTGGTTAATATACAGAGGCATTTTTTATCTATGCCCGCCTCTAACCCTAGAGGGGGCATACAGAGTGACATCACACACTCTGGTCTTTCAAACCCATTACTTTTTAACCCCCCCCCGAATAATACTTCCCATTCCATTAATGTTTTTAAAGATTTGGTTTTACATGACCTCGAGAGTATCCCTGTCAAGCGTATGCACAAGGATCCAGCTATTACAGCTGGTATCAAGGCTCTCTGTGACAGAAATAATCTTGTCATTCACCCAGCCGATAAAGGCGGCGGTAGAGTCGTCCTGGATAAGGATGACTACCCCACAGAAATGAACAGATTACTCAGTGATCGAACTACATGTAGTATCCTTCCCAATGATCCTACGAGGGCATATAAACGAGCCCTCTTGGCTCTTATTAATGAGGGCGTTTCCCTTAAAATTCTCAATCAGAAAGAGAGAGAGTTCCTTGTACCTGTAGCCCCCCGAATACCGGTGATATATTACCTCCCAAAGGTCCATTAGAACTCCACTAAACCTCCAGGCCGTCCGATCGGGAGTGGGATCGATTCAGTCACCTCACGTATCGGAAGGTGTATTGATTTCTACCTACAGCCCTTGGTTAAGCTAATGCCCTCCTATTTGAAGGACACCAGAGCTGCAATTAATTTATTAGAAGGATTAGAATACCAAGACGGCCTCTTGCTTGCCACTGCAGATGTATCTGCCCTTTATACATCTATTCCATTGGACCAAGGTCTAGCTGCGGTTGAATTGTTTCTCTCTAGAGACTCAGGTTTACCTCTTATTCATCGCAACTATGTCATGGAACTTCTGAGGTTCGCTACGGAACATAATTATTTTTGGTTCCATGGAACCTATTACACCCAGATCAAGGGCGTGGCCATGGGGGCTAAATATGCCCCCAGTTTGGCTAACCTTTTCATGGCTTTATGGGAGGAGGATGTCGTTTATGCCCACAGACCACCCCAGTTGTCCTGTGGGCTAGATACATAGACGACATCCTCCTCCTTTGGAAAGGTGACCTCAGTTCTCTGGAGGACTATATGGAGTTTTTGAATACCAATGACAGGAACATCTCACTCAGTTTTGAAGCAAGTCCCGAGACTATCCACTTTTTGGACTTAAAGGTTTCCGTAGTTAATCAACAATTGACCCTTAAAACATTCTTCAAACCTACGGACCGTAACGGGTATATCCCGGTAGACAGCTGCCACCACCAGCAGTGGCTCAGATCAGTCCCTAGGGGTCAATTTCTCCGGCTGCGACGAAACTGCACTAACATTGCAGATTTTCAGTCTCAGTCCCAGACCCTTAGGGAGAGGTTCGTCGAGAAAGGGTACAGACCCTCTGTTCTGGACACTACTATTGGGGAGGTTAGTTCAGTGGGGAGGAATTCTCTTTTGGTAGATCGTCCCAAAGTACAGGAAGAAAACCAATTCAAATGGTCTTTCTTCACCTCATTTTCTGTTCGGCACAAAGAAATCAAGAAAATCATTGATAGGCATTGGAAGGTGTTGAAGAACGATCGTATATTGGGTCCGGTTCTGCCTGACCGGGCGGGGGTCATTTTTCGTGGCGCACGCTCTGTCCATGGTGAAATCGCTACCCCAATATTGTTGATCCTCCCCAGTCAGTCTCCTTCTTCCAAGACTGCAAGGGATACTTTCCCTGCAGAAAGTGCAATGTATGTCTACACAATATGTGCGGGAGATGTAAAACCGTGTCCTTTCACTCTACGGTCACCTCTAAGGAGTATATGATGAAGCATTTTACCACGTGCGCTACCCGACATGTTGTGTACCTTATCACTTGCCCGTGCAAGAGACAATATGTTGGGCGCACCACCAGGGCTTTCTCCACCAGGGTCAACGAACACATCGCAAAAATCAAAAAGGGTTGCATTAAGCATAGTGTGCCTCGGCACTGTTTGGAATGCCACAACAAGGACCCTGCAGGCACTTCCTTTGTGATTATTGACAAGTTTGTCCCCCATTGGAGGGGAGAGTCCCGTTTGAGGGGTGTGTCGCGGCTTGAAACTTATTGGATATATGAGTTGAGGTGTTACTCGCTGCATGGTATAAATGTTGAATGGGACATTAATTGTTTCATCAGCCGTGCATGAGACTCCCCTCCTCTCCTCAGCCGCGACACACCTCTGCCTTTCTTCTCTTTTCCTTGCCCCCCCTTTTTTATTTTTGATTTGAAGGAGGCTATTTTGAATCTGGTTTGGGAGTTGGATTATAGATCATTATTCTGGATCTTTTATACAGTGGGGAGTTTACCTATTTGGATTTCTGGTATAGGCCTGCTGGTCACTTTTAATGAATACACGTTTAAAATTTTTAGTGCCTTCAGTTGGGTTTCCAGGGCTAGATTTTTATATACAGTGATTTTTATTCTTTCATTTTTATTTCATTTTTGTCTAGTATGGTCATTTTGCACCTATTTCTGGCGTCCCTACCTCTTGAGGCCGGCGTTGTGGCATTGTCCAGCACTCTATGATGAGGCTCGGGCCCATATTACTTGGCCGGGCTGTATTGGTCAAATATACCGATATTTTGAGGTTGGCACCAGGATTTTCCTTGCCATTCCACTATCCCTGTTAGGCTGTGGACTGACTGCGGAAGAGTATACATTAAGGCACCTTGAGCGCCGGTTTTAGCACTATGGATCACTTTAGTTCTAATTTTTAGTTCTAATATTCAATACCCTTATTTTTTGGGGGGTTTATTTCCCTATGCCCCCCCCCCCCAGTCGGCATTGTGGCGTAGCCCTGCATTCCTTGTAGAATGTCCAGGCACGTATTACTTTGCTTTGATTTAGGGGCTGGGTGCCTTCTGATTCCCCAATTTCACAGCTTCTTGACCGTGACAATCTTCGTTTTGAATATTTGGGGTGTCAGCTGTAGATGCCCTTATCCCGGATTAATGTTTGTTAAACTTGGTGGACTGGGGGTTCTGCTATTCTAGAGTAGGCGGCCAATCATGGGGCAAGCTGACTGGGACCCGCCCAGCCTCCATTGTCGTTTAGGTGTGGAGCGTAAGCTCCCGTTTGGGGAGTTGTTTTGGGTCCAGCCGCCGATTGGTTGTCATGGGACGTGATGACGCCTGCCTCGGGGCCGGTGTTCTGCCGAGAAAGTTCCGCTCGGCGGATTAGTTCCCCCCTCTACTGCGCATGCGCAGTAGAAGCCGGCGGAAATAGCCGAAGCGGAACAGCTGAAAATCAGCTGTACACGACGCCTGTAAGAGGGCCCCTCGCGGGCTCGCTTCGCTCGCCACGCTTCGGGCACGGCCTCGCTGCGCTCGGCACTTTTAGATTCCCCCTCTAGGTCCACTTGGATAGTGGGGAAGGAACCTGGATCCAGAGCGCAGGCGCCGTGTACAGCTGATTGAAGCGTTTGAGCTTCGGCTATCTCCGGCGGCCGACAGTAGTACGTACTGCGCAGGCGCTGCGCAGTACAGGGGGGGAACCTATCCGCCGAAGGAACTTATTCGGCAAGACACCGGCCGCTTTGGCTGATAAGCACGAGTCCTGGAGCGCATGCCCCGGATACACGTGGGGATTAGACACCAGCAGCTGATAGGATGACAGCTGCTACTCCTGTATATGTAGGAGGCTTGGAACGCAAGCCGTACTGCGGACCTGAGACGCAAGCCGAGTGTAGGTGCTGATACTTGTAGTTCCCCAAAGGTTACAGTGCTTTATTAAGTCCTGCCACAACTTGGGTCTGAGTTACATTTAGGTTATTATTGTATAACAAATATATATTAAACCTAAACAGTTAAGCTTTTATTGAACATCCATTTCCGGTCCCGCCATGATGGGGGCGGAGTTTTGCTAAATTGTAAGTTTGGTGTAATCTATATATAAGTGCAATGTGGGGAGGCTGTTTTATGTCCCTCTTGATGACTGTGTAGTTGAAACGCGTAGGGCCAGCTCTTAGCTTCCCACATTGCCATTTTTTATACTTTTTATCTGCTTCGTGATCACCTGTATTTTGTATGGTTTTTTTGGACATTAAAAACCCCATTTGATTTACACTATGTGGAGTTCCCCTTTTTCTTCCTCCATGGGCCCATTGAGAATCATCTCTTCCTGATT